>NC_133382.1:17156460-17290835 GCF_049309525.1 Garra rufa
CGGCGTTAACGTGCTGCGTTAACGTGAAACTCTTATCGCGCGATAAAAAAAATATCGCCGTTAATCTATTCTCAAATTTGGGTTGGGAGCTGGGTCTAAACTACGCAAGCTATGATGACCTTCACCTTGATAGTTTAACGCGGATGTATACCGAAGACTGTAGAATATGGTCGCGCGTTTAAGTCTCCTCCGCCAAAACACAGACGGGATCGCGTCGTCCTCCATTCATAAAAACCGAATCTACTATAGCGAAATGCCACGTAAATCGTCGTTTTTTGGATTCATAAATCAAATGTTGGTCAGTCACTTAATTCAAATCGCGATATGGACTAGTGTATGTGAAAACTGAAATGCAAAAAGACCGTTTTAATATGAATCCGATATGTTCCGTTTGCCTAGCTGCTGCTGTATGTATGCATTGCGGAGACGAGCTTTTACTACACGCATACTGAAACACACGTGACGCTCCCGGTAATTTTTGGCATTTTCATCTCACATGAACAGATAAACTCAATCTCCCAAACTGCTGTGAGTGTCACTTTTACCGTTTCATTTGAGAAAACTAGCATCATATCATACTGTATGACACAGAAACTTCACGGCAACCTGTCAAAATAAAAGTACGGTGTAACATGTAATGGGCTGGGTAGGTGTTGACGTTAAAAAAAAACACAATCTAATAGGGAGAAAAAATAATTTCAGTGTTAGTTAGTTAGTAAACACAAGTACATCTAATTGAACATAATTTATTTTCATCAACAAATTATCATAGAACAGCTTTATGAGCTTTATGATCCATTCTCAAAGACTTTAAGTCATTATTTGGGTAGCACACATATTCTGAATGCCTTCAGCAGAATTCAAATTAGCCATTTTAATCTAGATTAATCTAGATTAATTCCAAGATTTAATCTAGATTAATCTAGATTAAAAAAATTAATCTATGCCCACCCCTAATATATATATATATATATATATATATATATATATATATTAGGGCCGGGACTCGATTAAAAAAATTAATCTAATTAATTAGAGGCTTTGTAATTAATTAATCGAAATTAATCGCATTTTAATCGCATATAAATATTTGACCTGAGAACAGTGAGAAGTATGTTTTTTTCATATGGATTTTTAGTATACCATTGAATAATGACTGAATACATAAACTTAAGCAACAAAATATTGTTTATTTTTGTTCAACCAAGTCCAACAGACCAGTGCGATATTGCCATTAACTGTAGCAATAGGATACAGTGTTTCCCATAACGAAAACATTTATTTCAGTGAAAAAATAAATCCAAAACTCTCTATTTTAACATTTTGAACAATAGGGCTTTACAATCTTTTGCTATTTATTTTTTTTTAATATATAAATTCTTGTGTTTTAATTTTTAATCAAATGAAAGCATAAACATTTATTTATTTTTAATCAAATGAAAAATAAACCTTTTTAATTTTTGGCAAACAAACAGAGGTTTGCTGTTAAAATCAATAAATAATAATAATCATAGTATTTTTTTCTACAATTAAGTGGGTAATCTTGTTGCTAATCTTGTTACACGCGTGCAGTGTAAAAAAAAACGCGTCTCTGCCATTCTAACATACAGAGGCAAACGGTACATGCAGGATTCATATTAAAACGGTCTTTTTGCATTTCAGTTTTCACCGTTTTCACAGATACTAGTCCATATCGCGATTTGAATTAAGTGACAGACCAACTTTTGATTTATGAATCCAAAAATCGACGAATTTACGTGGCATTCCGCGATCCAGTCCGTGTTTTCTTGGAGGAGACATTGTAAACGCGCCCCCCTAAGATAATGGTAGGGAAACACTGGGATATTTAGAAATATACTAGCCTACATTTCAGAAATTCAGGTACCCTATAGGTAGGTAGACCTTCTGTAAAAGCATTGAGGTGATTCCTGAGGCTCGATGTGCTGCGGTGATAAGCGCATTCCTTTGTCTGAACGCTAGTTGGTGCTCCAGTATAATCGGTCCACCGCTGAAACTCATCCAGTGAGAAACGTTCCGCGGTGCAAAATTAAGTGCGATTAAAATGCGTTAAAAAAATTAACGCGTTATTTTTGTGTAATTAATTAATCTAAATTAACGCGTTAAAGTCCCGGCCCTAATATATATATATAAATTAAATGAAAGTGGTATACAGCATGTTGAGACTTATGATTTGATATCGAATTTAAAACTTTATTATTAATATTTCAAGTTTCATATTGTCTTGTAAAAGCTGTCTATTTCCATTCATACTAATTAAGTACAATCACAGCAGTGGTATCAGATGTAATCCTGGTAGAGCTTCAACAGCCCAGATGGTGAAAGGTTACATTATCATTTCAATAGCCTCTCTGCTGGGCTGGAAGCATAAAAGGAGGAACAGAATCCTGTCTCCCACTGAACATGTGGACTGATTAATGCGATAGTTTTACATGAACTGAAAAAAGTTAGATCACAACTACATTAAAATAATGCAATGCAAATGGAGCCTTTTTACATTTCCAGGGTTCTCAAGATTGGTCAGAACAAAGAAATATGTCAAATTATGTCACTTCCTCAGCAGTTGGATAAGAAACACTCACACACAAGCGTTAACCAGTTTTCTGTAATTTAATGCCTAGGATTGAATGTTTTGTACTAGTGCTGTCAAATCGATTAATCACAATTACAATATTGTGTGTGTGTGTGTGTGTGTGTGTGTGTGTTTGTTTTTGTGACATATCAGGACACAAATTTGTGTAATAACATGGGTATGACATAGGTATTACAAGGAGAGGGTGACTTATGAGGACATTGCCCATGTCCCCACTTTTCAAAAGGCTTATAAATCATACAGAATACGTTTTTTTGAGAATGTAAAGATATGCACAGTCTCCTGTGAGGGCTAGGTTTAGGTGTAGGGAAGGTGTAGGGTGATAGCAAATATCGTTTGTACAGTATAAAAACCATTACGTCTATGGAATGTCCCCACAATTCACAAAAACAAACATGTGTGTGTGTGTGTGTGTGTGTGTGTGTGTGTGTGTGTGTGTGTGTGTGTGTGTGTATGTGTACCTGGTATTCATCACGTTGTGGGGACCAAATGTCCCCACAAGGATAGGAATACCAGTAGATTTTGACCTTGTGGGGACATTTCTCAGGTCCCCATGAGGAAACAGGCTTATAAATCATGCACAATGAGTTTTTTTGATGAAGTGAAAGTGTGCACAATCTCCTGTGAGGGCTAGGTTTAGGTGTAGGGTAGGTGTAGGGCGATAGAAAGTACGGTTTGTACAGTATGAAAACCATTACGCCTATGGAATGTCCCCATAAAACATGTAAACCCAACGTGTGTGTGTGTGTGTGTGTGTGTGTGTGTGTGCGTGCGTGCGTGCGTGTGCGTGTGCGTGTGTGTGTGTGTGTGTGTGTGTGTGTGTGTGTGTGCGCGCATATGTAAACACAAACTTTTATTTTATATGTGATTAAATGCAGTTAATCAATTTGACGACACTGTTTTGTACACCAGTCCAAAAAAATTTATGTCATGATAAGTAGTGACAGATCTTTTTTGACATACATCTGAGTGAAACAGCTTTTTGAAAAAAATCAAGACATTTTAATTAAAAGTGATGAGGTCAAAACAATTTATTTTTAAATAAAACATGCACTGATTAATCACTTACTCAGAGATATAACTTTCACTTAGAAAACATATATCTTTCACTTTATAAAAATTACTATGCATCATTATGGTAAGTTTCTGATGTTAAGAAAGAGATTCAAACTAGCAAAAAAAATTGAATCTAGTGAATATTCTCTAGGTAGGGCTAAGAGGGCATGGAGATGTGCACTGAACACCTGATGACTCACGTTCTGTTGTAAAAAGGGTCACAGGTTCACGGCACAAATGTGTTTCCGCTGTAAACAGAGCTCTCATCTATTCAGTTTAATGAGTGTATGGTATCAGGCTCATAGTGTAATATCTGGATAACATTTTCTCTGCAGAGTGCATTTAGATTTGTTTTGTGAAGGCCTTGTTTATTCACTGGCTTTTATATCTCTGAGAAACATGCTTGCATGAGATGTTATTAGTCATGTAAGCACTCTATTCATGGGCAAGGACTAATGTGCTTCTTGAAATGTTATTGACTATACTTTTTCAGTTGTATTTTTGTACAGTGTATCCATGTGATATCAGGCTACTTTTGAGTAAATCAGTGGTTCTCAGTTTGGAGAGCACTCAGCACTGCACATTTTGGATATGTACCTTCTTTGATAAGTCCAATTTAGCTCATGTCTGCTAATGATCCGATGAGTTCATTATCCATTGGAAGGCTTCCCAAAGGTTTCCAAACCTTTTATTTGTAGAGAGATGTAAGCACTCTTGAGACCCACCAAAAATGTTTTAGAGTAAAATATGAAAAGAAAGAAAATGCATTTTCTCTCAATCAGTCATGGTACAACCTTGAAGAAAGATATGACTGTGAGGCATACAGGTAAAGATATAATATATAATTTTTTAGAGTGAATATCCTAAGCCAATTGTTATATGAAAAGACCTTTGGGTTACAAGACCCACTCTCTAACCATTAGGTCATGACTGCCCCATACAAATAAAGAAAGATATATTATTGTATTCTTGGTGGCAAGTAAGAGCAGCCTAATGGATATATTAAAGTAATGATGATAATGTAACTTGCAGTGAGTGAGTCACTGAATGATTTAGTATCCGCTCTGATGCATTCTGTGAGTTCATTCATTAAATAACCTTTGAAACAGTTTCAGTTTCAGTTAAACGGAATGATTGTGAAGTGACGCAAAGTGCTGCAGTGAAGCCTGTCCTGCTGTACTCTGCACCAAACCTTTAGTGCATCATGTCAGAAAAATCATGCCCTATGAACCTGCAATCCACCTATTTTCACTTTGAATTGCACAAATAGACTCTAGTTTATTTGCTATGCATTAGGGTATGTGCACATTGTGTTAGACACATTTTGTCATCAGCACTTTTAAGCACTTTTTAGCAAGGTATTCTACATAGTTCATGATTTTCCGGGAATAGAACTAATGACCTTGGCATTGCTAGTGCCATGGTCTACTGTTTGATTAATGTCTTGACTGTGCCTAATGGCCCATTATACTGAACATCACCTTAAGAATATTCACAGATGGTCTCAACAATATTAACATTCTCTTTTTTGACTGGCTTTTATTTTTTTATTTATTTTTTTTTTTTTATATTTCCATAATATGGCGCTTAAGAGGGTCTCTGTCTTAATAACTTGCACTGTAAAAAAAAAAAATATATAATTTAACTTTAAAAGACTACAGTGAAAACCCATTATCTGGTTAGCGATAAGTAAAATCCTGTACTGTTTTTGGAATTGAACAAGAACACGTAATTTACAGTGCAAAAAACGACTGATGTTTTTTCTAAACATTTAGAAAAGTTAGTTTTCTTGTTAGGTTTTTGTTATCATTTATATATGGGTTTTATGTTGTACAATATCTTATGTTGCTAAATTGGTAACACCTTACAATAAAGTTCCATTGGATAATGCTACACTCTGCTTCATGATGCCATAGAAGAACTTTTTTGTCTAAATGGTTCCATAAAGAACCTTTAACATCTGAAGAGCCTATTTCCAAAAAAAAGTGGAGTGTTCTCCTGTTCTGGCAATATCACTTTGAGCATAGCTTAGCATAGATCATTGAATCCTATTAGACCAATAGCATCGCGTTCAAAAATGACTAATGAGTTTCAATATTTGTCCTATTTAAAACTTGACTCTCCTTAGTTATATCATGTACTAAGACCAGTGGAAAATGTAAAGATTTTCTAGGCCGAAAGGTTTAGGAACTACACTCCCATTCCAGCATAATAGGCTGGAATGGGAAGCAGGCTACTTGGTAATATCACGCAGCACATGTGCAAATGCTAACCTATCTGGGAACAAATTTCAGGCTATCTGGGAACATATTACTCCGCCTGCTGCATCCAAATCTAAATGTAAAAGTATACCGGTTTAGCACAGTACAATTTTTAAGTAAACAAATGTGTAAATGTATTTGTAGTATACTTAGCATAATATAAGTATATTTCAAATACATTTTAGTATATTTATTTTTAACTAGGGAAGTGACACTGTTAAATTAATGTTAGTGTGCTTAACATCATACATCTTCTTATATATTTTGAGTGTAGTTGATTGTCAGTGTAAATTTAGGTTCAATCATTAAAACCAAACCCATTGTATTTTTTACTGTAAATTTTTTGGACCCATAACTGCCAGATTTCACCTTTTGTTACATTGTGATATTCAAGTAATGAACATTTGTATCCACTTAAATCATACACATTCTAGCAATTGTGCATTGTCCCTTTGACAGTATGTTCTTACCAGCATCTGGGAGGTGTCAGAGTTCTGCCAGGCTCAGCAATATTCTTGTGCTGCTCCCGGCGTCAGTTTTCTCTGCAGTGGCTCTGGTGAATAGCCACATTCTGGTCATGATCCTGTTAAACCTCTGCTCTGCGGTCTAAAGACACACCACACTGATATTTTTTCCTATATTTATACTTTCTATCTTCACACTATTCTAGTTCTATTTCTTCAGTTTAATTTGTACTATTTTTTTTATTTATTTGAAGCTATAAGACATTTTAAATTGTTTCAAATTTAAAACTATCTACTACATAGCCTACTGTCAACTGCTCACAGCAGTTTGTATAAGCTTACCAAGCCTAAAATGCAGCACTGGCTGTTTTCATTTCCATTTTACTGCAGATGACACATGACCTCTCGTCGTGACCTGTAGAACTAATCTAAATCTTATTTAACTTTATCTTGTCCACATACGTAGTTAAAGAACAGACGTAAGCTATAGAGTACAGAGTGTTCTGTTTGAAATCATTTTAACCATTTAGAACTGAGCAGGGGTGCAATAAATGACCTCCACCACACAGGGCCAGATTAACACTTTGTTGTACCCTGGGCAACAATATTCAAGGGCCCCATCATCACGACCCCAGGATCACCATAATATGGTCATATATAGAATATATTATTGTAATATACAGTAAATATACTCAATACTTCAAATCCTAACTGTCATCATATTTTGATTTACAAATATTTAAATGCTCATAGAACTACAAATGCACTACTATGTCCCCTATCAAAGATATTCACTCACATATGATGCTATGAAAACAAAACACATCAGCATCTGTACAGTATAATCTGGTAAAATTGACCCACTACATTGAGAGGGAGGGAAGTATCCTCCATTTTCACAAAAAATTAATAGTGTCCTCAATGAAAATGTATTTGGTAATAATACACAATGGACAGTTCCATACAAAAAGAGGTTAGACTGCATTTTACATTTCACATGAATACTAAAAACTCTTTGGTCAAATCTTTGGTCAATTTGATGTCGAAGAACATGCTTTAACACAAGGATTCACAACAGCCTTTTTCCTTGATATAATAAGCAACCACTTTCAAACCATTTGCCAGTAGCCAACGTTACTTTTTTCCCGGTACTTAAGCCTACTTTGTGTAAAAACGAAAACATTTATTTCAGTGAAAAATAAGTCCAAAACTCTCTATTTTAACATTTTGAACAATCTTTTTTTTTTTTTTTTTTTTGAAATTCTTATGTGTTTTAATTTTTCTGATAATCAAATGAAAGCCTAAACATTTATTTATTTTTAATCAAATGAAAAATAAACCCTTTTAATTTTTGGCAAACAGAGATTTACTGTTAAAATCAATACATGGAAGAAAAATTATATTCAGTTTAAATTATATTCAGTTTAAACGTTTAAATAATAATTGTAGTATTTTTTTCTACAATTAAGTGGCTAATCGTGTTGTAATATTTATTTTTTATCATATATATTGTTTTATGTAAATTATTTAAATAGGAATATATAAACACCTACATTATACTGTACAAAAGGAATACAAGACTAATATTGTTGTTACATGTTAAACCGTACTTTTATTTTGACAGGTGTGTACAGTATGATATGATGCTAGTTTTCTTAAATGAAACGGTAAAAGTGACACTCACAGCAGTTTTGGAGATCGAGTTTATCTGTTCATTTGAGATGCAAATGCAAAAAATTAGCAGGAGCGTCACGTGTACTTCTGTATGCATATATTACAAAAACACGTCTCCGCCATTCAAACACACAGAGGCAAACGGAACATGCAGGATTAATATTGAAACGGTCTTTTTGCATTTCAGTTTTCACAGACACTAGTCCATATCGCGATTTGAATTAAGTGACAGACCAACTTTTGATTATTAATCCAAAAATCGACGAATTCCGTGGCATTCCGCGCTATAGTAAATTCGGTTTTTATGAATGGAGTGCGCGATCCCGTCCGTGTTTTCGCGGAGGAGGCATTGTAAACGCGCGACTATGTAGAGACAGAAATGACATGCCTTCGTGTAAATAAGATAAATAACATAAGGCAAGTTATTTTGCTCTTGCTCTTGCTGTCCTGGGCCCTTTAGATGTCGTGGGCCCCTGGGCAATTGCCCAGTTGCCCGTATGGTTAATCCGGGCTTGCCACCACACAGTAAAAGCTGTGCAAATTTTGAGATATGAAAGTAAAATTTGATTTGCGTTTTTTGAATCACAGAACGGTATCATCTTTTCAACATATTTTTTTTATAAAATATCCACACAAGCTTTTCATCTAGAAATATCAGGTTTAAGCATATGTGCACTGTAAAAAAAAAAGCCGTAAAATTTACGGGAAAACCCTGGCAGCTGTGGTTACCAGAGTTTTTCTGTAAAAAATACGGAAGCAATGTTTTACATTTTACGGTTTTCACTTAAATATACAGGTAAATACCGTAATTTCAGATTTTTTTTTTAACTGATATAATGGTGATTTACCAACCTTTTGAAGTACTGAAATCTGTTTTGTAACTTTGCAATACACTGATAACCACCAAAAGCAGGTGGTGATGACAACATCACATGATCAACCAAACCCCATCAAGGAGATTTTAAATAATAATATATATAGAAGGTGCACCATGTCATTCACACAAACACTAAACACTATAATGGTAACACACATAAAACTGATTTAATGCAAAAAACATTAATTTAACAGCATTATATGTAACATATAACCCTAATGTACAAAACTGCCAAGAAAAATCTAAGAAAAAGTTATTTCCACAGAAAAAATCAAATAAAAAAAAATGAAACACAGGGAATTCTGGGAATGTCAGTTTACGGTTATTCACTGTAAATTTTACGTTCTTTTTCACTTCAAAAAACGGTATACTGCCGTAAAATTACATGCAATGTCCAACACAGTTTTTCACCGTATATAGAAGGGGAACTTACCGTTAACCATATCACAGGTTTTTACCGTAGCATTTTTACAGTTTTTTACCGTTAAATTCACAGTCATTTTTTACAGTGTGGAGGGTTTGTAACACTACTTCCCAATGTCCTTCTACTGTAAAACTATATTTCTAATGTACTTCAAATGTACTGACACACATTCACACTGTCTCTTATGTAGGTTAATAACAATACCTAGGTAATAACTAGGTACTAAAACTGAACCTAACCCTATACCCCAAGTACCTTATATGTGACCCTGGACCACAAAACCAGTCATAAGGGTCAATTTTTAAAATTGAGATTTATACATCATCTGAAAGCTGAATAAATAATCTTTCCATTGATGTTTTTTGGTATTTTGGTTTGTTATGATAGGACAATATTTGGATATTGCAACTATTTGAAAATCTGGAATCTGAGGGTGTAAAAAATATTGAGAAAACGCCTTTATAGTTGTCCAAATTAAGTGCTTAGCAATGCATATTACTAATCAGAAATTAAGTTTTGATATATTTACAGTAGGAAATGTACTAAATATATTCACTGAACATGATCTTCACTCAATATCCTAATGATTTTTGGCACAAAAGAAAAACTGATCATTTTGACCTTTTGAATACACCTGTGCTACTTAAAACTGGTTTTGTGGTCCAGGGTCACATATTATCAGAACGTTCTTAGGTACACTGTAAAAAGCTTTCACCAGATTCAACTTAAAAACCTAAGTTCAGCAGCTACCTTAAAATTTTAAGTTAAGTCAGCTTAAAACTACAAGTCATTTTAACTTATTACAATAAAAATGAGTTGATTTAACTTGTGAGCTGAAATGACTTAAGTTGATTTAACTTAACATTTTAAGGCAGCTGCTAAACTTAAGTTTTTAAGTTGAAACTGGTGAAAACTTTTTAAAGTGTAGGTACACTGTAAGTACATGTAGGCTACTGTAAAATAAAGTGCAACCGCATTTTATGTATTGCTTTTAGATTCCAATGATGGTGATGGAGGATGGT
Source organism: Garra rufa (assembly GCF_049309525.1). Lineage (NCBI taxonomy): Eukaryota > Metazoa > Chordata > Actinopteri > Cypriniformes > Cyprinidae > Garra > Garra rufa. The sequence goes on from NC_133382.1 coordinate 17,166,850, forward strand.
TATAATTACTGCAGTTAATTTACACACAAAATGTTTTGATGTCCATTTAGTGGTACCAGATTGTGGACTATGTTATAGACCAACAATGACATTTTTTGTAACTGAAAAATTATAGAGTTAAAAATAGTCTTACAATCGAACTAATTTAAAGCAAATTAATATAACAAGTATATTATAAAACTAAAACAAAATGTGTTAGGGCCAGCATGTTCACCTACTATAAATAAATCCCATAATCTCACAGACTAGTTTATTACTCAATGCACAAGGTGTTAAAAACTCTCTCGCTAACGTGTTGGATTAAGGCTGCAGGCTTTTTTAGGAACTTTATTTTACAGCTAGGCTACTCTACAAGGGCCAGTGACGTTAATACTACAGCCAATCAGATTCATCCAATCACTGAAGTTCATTTGTTGACTGTGTCTCTCTCTCTTCTTGACAGCAGTACTAGCGCAAGAAGTGCGGCGTCGGGTGTTCGGAAAGCAGGGTATCATAACAAATATCCGATGGAAATGTTTTACTCGGTATGTGTAACGTTAGTTTAAGGTAAGTTTTTCGATTCTACACAGTGGCATATATATTATTATACCTCTCAGCGCCTTTTACATCTCTACAAAATGCTTCATCTGCTCGCCGGACTCATATGCATCTATGCACTGACGTGTGTAAAAGTTGTCTATGGACAAAATGAAAAAGGCGAGCGCTTTCTATGTACTGCAGTCCCCATTGACAAGGATACAAGTTGCCCCGTTCAGTCTCTGCCTGTTCAAAGCGCATCGGTCCAGGAGGAGGAACTGAGAAACACCGTCATGCAACTTCGTGAAACCATCTTACAACAGAAGGAGACAATTGTCAATCAGTTGGGAACGATTAAAGAGCTGACGTCTAAACTGTCACGGTGTGAGTCTAATACCGAAATATTTAGGAAAATGAATAAGGACACAATGGATGATGTGCCTAAAGATCCAAATGACACCATTGACGTTCTTGGAAAAACCATGCAGAGTCTAAAAGATAGACTGGAAAATCTAGAGGTAAGGGTTTTTATTTTAGCTAACTATAACTATAATAAATAATAAGTTTGACGCTACATGAATGAATAAATGAGTCAAATCACATTTGTACCGGAAGTTTCTCTGCCACGACTATTTTGGTAATTATGTGGAGGCGTTGAAGATTTACAGGGATTATCTCCTTAGTTAGTACGTCTCTATCCCTTAACCACAAATGCCAAAGTTACTTACGATGCCCCAAGCGACAAAATGTCGGGAATGTGTCAGTGCCACTTAAATGTCAGGTGTTAATCTGAATGTGTGAAATGATGGAGCGAATTGTAACTCTAATACAATATTTTTTTCACAAGAAGTGCTCTGGCTATATGGTAAATTCTTGGAAACCACTGTTTTTTTAAGTGTATGTATTCCATCACAATTATGACCCTGGCCCACAAAACGAGTCATAAGGATCAATTTTTTGAAATTGAGATTTATACATAAGCTGAAAGCTGAATAAATAAGCTTTCCATTGATGTTTGTGAGGATATGACAATATTTGGTCAAAATACAACAAAATCTGAGGGTGCAAAAAAAATTAAAAATAGAAATACTGAGAAAATCGCCTTTGAAGTTGTCCAAATGAAGTTCTTAGCAATGCATAATACTGATGAAAAAGTAAGTTTTGATATATTTATAGTAGGAAATGTACAAAGTATCTTCATGGAACATGATCTTTACTTAATATCCTACTGATTTTTGGCATAAAAGAAAAATCGATAATTTTGACATTTAACAATGTATTTTTGGCTATTGCTACAAATATACCTGTGCTACTTAAGATTGGTTTTGTGGTCCAGGGTCACAATTTAATATCAACAATTGCATTTCTTAAAAATACATTTAACCATGGGACCTAGCATGATCATTTTTTGTAATTAGCATAAATGTATTTAATTTATTTTTATTTTGCATGCTGCATCTTCAAGATATGCTTGTGGATATTTAAAATATATACTTTCAAAAGACAAAAGCCTAACAATTCTGTCAGCTACATATATTAATCTCTGAAAAGTAACCTTTTCATATTTTGTTCAACTGTCTAAAGCAACAGCAAATGCGAGCCAATATCTCTGGTGCCTCCTTTCCTAATGAGCTGAGAAACCTACTGCAGCGTAGACTGGAGGACTTGGAAAATCAACTACTCAAGAAGGTCAACGAGCTTGAGGAAGAGAAGTCCCAGCTTTATAATGAGACAGTCGCTCATCGGCAGCGAACTGACAGTACCCTCAACTCTCTCATGAACAGGATCTCTGAACTTGAGAAAGGTCTGCATACAAATCACCGATGTTCTCTAGTCACTCAAAAACTGGAGTGTTTGTAACTTTTTAACAGTGTAACATGTTCTTAACAATTTGATGAAATGTTCCCATATTTATCTAGATACTTACAATCTTCTCTTGATCATAGCTGTCCACATTACTTTTCTTAATGTTTGATTTAAAAGAGTTAGGGACTTTATTACCTTCCAGTGCTGAGAGGGTAATCAGGTTGTTTTGTGATCTGTCAGCATGTTTTTGCATCATAGCAGAGGTGATGCAATAATAAATAACACTTTTTGACTTTAGGAGGAGCTGGATTTAAATCACCAGAGAATTTCAAGATCTCTCTTCCTCTTCGGACAAATTACCTTTTTGGACAAGTAAAGAAAAGCCTGCCAGAAATGTATGCCTTCACTATCTGCATGTGGCTCAAGTCAGGTTCGAGTCCCGGCATTGGGACCCCGTTTTCCTATGGAGTGCCTGGACAGGCAAATGAGATTGTACTGATCGAATGGGGCCATAACCCTATAGAGCTGCTCATCAATGACAAGGTAAAGAACCAGCGTTTTAAGCAAAATTTTGCAAATTTGGCATTAAATGTTGTGAGGACACTGATGTTAAATAATCTGCTGATTATACTAAAATCAATGTATAAGAAAACGTATGAGTATGTCTTTAAGTCATTTTTTACAATAAATAGTTGTAAAAATAGTACAAAAGAATGGTGATTCATACCGACAAACTCCAAAAATGAAAAAGCAGCAAAAAAGTAACAGAGTAACTATTCCAAGCCTTCTGAAGTCAGATGAGCTTTGTCTGAAAAATAGAAAATTAAATCAATGTTCTGTTAATCTCTCTATCCTCTGCCGCTTCAAAATCTCATTCCCACTTGTGTAAAAAAATACTGTCTAGACGTATTGTGTGAGGATTGACGTCATTGATGCCTGACACCATTGGGTTCATGACCTGGAAATGTAACATGGAAAAAACATAACTGCAAATGAGATTTGAGAGCATTAATGAAGATTATCAGTGTACAATGATTTAAAATGGTAGTTCACCCTAAAAATTATCGTAATGTCGTTTCCAGCCATGTATGACTTCTTTCATACAATGGAAGTCAATAGTAACCAAAAGAGTTTGGTTAGCATCGTTCTTCAAAATAGCTTATTTTGTGTTCTGCAGAAGAAAGAAAGTCATACAGGTTTGGAATGACATGAGGGTGAGTAAATGATGAGAAAATATTTATTTTTTGGGGTGAACTATTCTTTTACTTTATAACTCCACAACAACTCTAAACATTTGATATTTGTATGGTGCTTTTTTGTATTATTTTACATCTTGGCAGTATAATTCCTTATACTGTTAAAGGATTAGTTTACTTCCAAAACAAAAATTTACAGATAATTTACTCAACCCCTTGTCATCCAAGATCTTTCAGTCTTTCTTTCTTCAGTCGTAAAGAAATTATGTTTTTTGAGGAATACATTTCAGCAAGTTTCTCCATATAGTGGATTTCTATGGTGCCCGCAAGTTTGAACTTCCAAAATACAGTTTAAATGCAGCTTTAAAGGGCTCTAAACAATCCAAGCCAAGAAAGAAAGATCTTATTTAGCTAAGCAATTGGTCGTTGTCTTAAATAAATTTTAATTTATACACTTTTTAACCTCAAATGCACATCTTGTCTAGCTCTACGATGTCATGCATACTCTGAGTACATTCTGGTTCAAGAAGTGAATGTGCAAAGATCAAACTCCCTTTACAAGAAAGGTAAAACAGCAATGTAGGATGATCTTTAAGTTGGAGTAGAAAACAAGATGGGAGTCTTTCGACCAGGGGCGGACTGGGACAAAATTTCAGGCCGGGAAATCTCACACTCATCCAGGCCATCCCAAAAACCCACAACAAATTCTGAAACCATGGACAATAAAAAAGCAAAATACGCAAAATAATTAAAGATTATCTCTTGAACTTCCATTTACCTTTTTATAAAAATGTAAGTATTACATTAGGACCATGTGCTATTGTTTTATCTTGCCTAAATGTCAAAACTGTTGGCCTACAATAATAGCTACATCTTGAATATATCTTTAGTAAAATCCTAATACTGATTTTTTTTTTTTTGCATTATCATGGGTCATGTTTTGTCCTTAGGAAAATTAACCATGGTTTAATTAGGACTATGGTAAAAGTATAGTAGTAACTGTTTTTTTTTTTTGTTTTTTTTGGCATTTTGATTACAATTTGTATAACCAGAGTTTTACTACAAATACCAAGTGTAGCAAAACCTTTGTTAATTTGTGGTTACCATAGTTTAACTATAGTAACAATGTTTTTTGGTTTTTAGTGAAAACATGGTTAATTTTTGTAAGGGTTGTATTGTTGTTAGCTGTAGCTCCCTCTAAACGTGTTATAAAACAATGTGAATATTTGTCTGCTAAGTTCCTACTCTTTACAAGTTATGCCATTTTGTTAATTTTTCAGCAAACCGGACTGCTATTGAGAATATTTGCAAGCAGTTTAATGCTTAACTAAGAAAACAAAACTACAATAGTCTATTTACAGATGTATCTGACTTGTAAATGAAGTACTGAACAGGACAGTTTCGACTCTCTGCTCCACCTGGGCGCTCCATTCTCGAGTCTTGCATTCTTTTGGCGGACACGCGGATGGGCGGAGCGTGCGCGTGGCGAATTGCGTTGTCAGTCAAGACGAACCGGATTACGATTTATTAGAGTATTCTTATTATTGAATGGCGAATTTGGAAATAATCACATTAGCACATTCCGCAGGCAACAGAAAAAACAACAACAATATATATGAAAATAAAATATAAATTAAAAAAATGGCAGCGGGCCAAACTGGCTGCCAGGCCACCGGGAATTGTCCCGGTTCTCCCGATGGCCAGTCCGCCCCTGCTTTCGACATACCCTAAACTGTCTTGAACCGGAGTGCACACAAAATACGCATGTGCATCGCAGAGCTAGAAAAGATGAGTATTTTTGGTTAAAAAGTGTATAAATATTGAATTATTTAAGAAAATGAACGATCGTTTCGCTAGATAAGACCTTTCTACCTTGGCACGGATCGTTTAGAGCCCTTTGAAGCTGCATTTAAACTGCATTAAGGAAGTTCAAACTTCACCATGGAAGTCCACTATATGGAGAGAATTCCTGAAATGTTTTCCTGAAAAAACATAATTTCTTTAAGACTCAAGGAAGAAAGACATGAACATCTTGGATGACAAGGGGGTGAGTAAATTATTTATTGATTATTTGTTCTGGAAGTGAACTAATCCTTTATGATCTCATTTTGTGCTTCACTAAATAAAGAAAACAATATGGCTAAACTATTTTTAATACCTCCTGTTGTCAAATAGGTTGCACAGCTACCTTTATCATTGAGTGATGGGAGGTGGCACCATGTCTGCATCACTTGGACTACCAGGGATGGGCTTTGGGAAGCCTACCAGGATGGCCAAAGATTGGGCTCAGGAGAAAATCTGGCCCCTTGGCACCCGATCAAGCCCGGAGGAGTCCTCATCCTGGGCCAAGAGCAGGTGAGAACAGAAGCATAGCTGATACAGCAGTTTTTGCTATTCCCAGACCTCAGTGCACAGTCACACTGTATCTGTAATATTATGCCATCCCTGCACAATAGCGTTACTGACTCATGAACTTCACACTTTAAATAAAACTTGACCTCAGGCAGTAAACAATGTCGTAGAGTTAGCGTGCACATCCTCTAAGAGTGAATAAAAGGGGTTATTGTTGTTGTCTTAACGAGGCCTGTCGTTTATGGCCTCAACAGGATGTAGTAGGGGGGCGCTTTGATGCCACCCAGGCCTTTGTGGGGGAGCTGAGCCACTTTAACGTCTGGGATCGGGTCCTGCGCTCCACGGATATCATTGCCATGTCAAACTGCTCATCCTACTTGCCTGGGAATGTGGTGGCCTGGACCGACAGTGACATCGAGGTGTTTGGTGGAGCATCAAAGTGGCCGCTGGAGCTATGTGAAGATCGGCTATTTGACAATTAAAGATTTTAAAGTGGAAAAGAAGTAGTTCACAAAAAATTACAGATAATTTACTCACCCCCTTGTCTTTCAAGATGTTCATGTTATTCACTCTTCAGTCATAAAGAAATTATGTTTTTGGATGAAAACATTGCAGGATTTCTCTCCATATAGTGGACTTCTACGCTTCCGGTTCATGACAGTTAGGGGTATGTCGAAAAAACTCCCATCTCATTCCTTTGTTTTTCCTTTTTTTGTAAATGGCATTTGATCTTCACCTTGTAAACACTAGGTTGGTACTTCTGCAGTGATGTAGGACGATTATGAAGTGAGAGGAGAAAATGAGACCCTAAAGGTCACGCAGAGCTAGGCAAGATGAGCATTTGAGGTAAAAAAATATATAAAAAAGTATATAAACTGTAAATTTTTTTAGAAAAAAAACGATCATTTCACTAGATAAGAAACTTCTTTTAGAGCCCTTTGAAGCTGCATTTAAACTGCATTTTGGAAGTTCAAACTCGGGGGCACCATAGAAGTCCATTATATAGAGAGAAATCCTCAAATGTTTTCCTCAGAAAACATAACTTCTTTACGACTGAAAAAAGAAAGACATGAACATCTTGGATGACAAGGGGACTAATTATCTATACATTTTTGTTTTGGAAGTGAACTTCTCCTTTAAAGTGAGTGATATTAAATCCTTCTCAACCTCAAAAACGATTCATCAGTTAAACAAGTAGCAAATAGTTTAGAAAAATATACTATATATTTAAATATTATTGGATGGATTACAACATGCAGATAAATGTAACATTTCAGTTGATATATTCAGTTGACATACTTGTGGCTTATTACAAAAAATACTATATCAGATGGTACTATCATGGTACGCTGATAAATACAATATCACTGAACAATTTTCATTATTTATGTACAGTGTATTTTCATGATACTCTATGGTACATTACCATGTCACATTTTTGGTGCACACAAAAGCTCATAGCTGTGTTCACAGCATGTTGAAATTACCAAAATTATAAGATTACAACTTGTTAAAAGCATTCATGTTCTCATAGAAATAATAATTACAACTTTTTTTACAACAAACTCATCTTGCGGAAACTGTTTAAAATGGCAGCAACCTCAGAAATAGTTAAAATGTAGTTAATCAGTTATTTTGGAATATTTATGTTTAATAAATCCTGTTTATTATTCTTCCAATGCAAGAATCTATAAATGTGACCCTGGACCACAAAACCCAAAAAATTGAGATGTATACATCATCTGAAAGCTGAATAAATAAGCCTTTCATTGATGTATGGTTTGTTAGGATAGGACAGTATTTAGCCAAGATAAAACTATTTGAAAATCTGGAATCTGAGGGTGCAAAAAAATCTAAATATTGAGAAAATCGCCTATAAATTTGTCCAAATGAAGCTCTTAGCAATGCATATTACTAACTCAAAGATTAAGTTTTAATATATTTACGGTCTTCATGGAACGTGATCTTTACTTAATAAAGATTTTTGGCATAAAAGAAAAATCTATAATTTTGACCCACACAATGTATTTTTGGCTATTGCTACAAATATACCCATGCTACTTAAGACTGGTTTTGTGGTCCAGGGTCACAAATATAAATAAACAAAAAACACAATGCATTTTAATGTAGCACAGGGATAGTACAGAATAATTTTCGAATGCCCCACTGAATAAACTATAGAAACTCATTATTCCAGTTCTGAGGACATTAATAGCTCTAAGTAGGACATCTTGGGCTGTCATCTAGAAATAATTATTACAACATGGCGTGAACGCAGCAAAGCTTTTAAATCACAACAGAGCGTGTTTTCATGGCTTTCCGTGTTCTCTTTGAGTGTGCATTGTTGCCCTGCGGTCTCAGAGAGCCTAACATGCTAATGTTTCAATACAAAGCTGTTTTTGATTTAAGAACAAGGCCATACACTATTTAAGAGGAACACTTTTGGATCTTGTGTTGTACAAAAGTGTAAAATTTTGACTTTTGGCCAGAGCTAATAATGTGGTTAAAGCACCACCAATCCTTCTTCAAATCTTCTTCAAATCTGTTATAGATTCTTATAAATGCATAGTTATTAAAAAATATTGAAAACCAACTCTTTTTAGAGTCTAAAGCCCATATCTGTTTATGCTTACTGAATTACCCACTGAAGTCAAAAGTTTACATACACCTTGCAGAATCTGCTAAATGTTAATTATTTTACCAAAATAAAAGGGATCACACAAAATGCATAATATTTTTATTTAGTACTGACCTGAATAAGATATTTCACATAAAGGATGTTTACATATAGTCCACAAGACAAAATATTTGTTGAATTCATTAAAATTACCAAGTTCAAAAGTTTACATACACTTGATTGTTAATACTGTGTTGTTACCTGAATAATTCCGACAGCTGTTTTTTTGTTTGTTTGTTTGTTTGTTTGTTTGTTTGTTTGTTTGGTGATAGTTGTTCATGAGTCCCTTATTTGTCCTGAAAAGGTAAACTGCACACAGAATAATCCTTCAGGTCCCACAGATTCTTTGGTTGTTCAGCATTTTTGTGCACTTGAAACCTTTCCAACAATGACTGTATGATTTTGAGATCCATCTTTTCACACTGAGGACAACTGAGGGACTCATATACAGAAGGTTCAAATGCTCACTGATGTTTCAATAAAAACAAAATGCAATAAGAGACAGGGGTGTAAACTTTTGAACAGAATGAAGATGTGTAAATTTTTCTTATTTTGCCTAAATATCAGAAGACAAAATAAGTTACATTTACCCTGATCTTCAAAAAGTTTTCACCCCCCGGCTCTTCATGCATCGTGTTTCCTTCTAAAGCATCAGTGAGCGTTTGAACCTTCTGTAATAGTTGCATATGAGTCCCTCAGTTGTCCACAGTGTAAAAAGATGGATCTCAAAATCATACAGTCATTGTTGGAAAGGGTTCAAATACATAAAAATGCTAAAAAACCAAAGAATTTGTAGGAACTGAAGATTTTTTTCTGATGAACAGCGGGCAGTTTAACTGTTCAGGGTAAACAAGGGATTCATGAACAACTATCACTAAACAAACAAACAAAAAAACACAGCTGTGGATCATTCAGGTAACAACTCAGTATTAAGAATCAAGTGTGTGTAAACTTTTGAATGGGGTCATTTTAAAAAATTCAGCTATTAGTTTTTCTTGTGGGCTGTATGTGACCATCTTTTATGTGAAATATCGTATTCAGGTCAGTACTAAATAAAAAATAATATGCATTTTGTATGATCCCTCTTATTTTGGTAAAATAATTAACATTTAGCAGATTCTGCAAGATGTATGTAAACTTTTGACCTCAGCTGTAGTTATTAAAAACATTGAGAATCAACTTTTTTTAGAGTCTAAAGCCCATCTCTGTTTACGCTGACTGAATTACTCACTGAAGATTATAAATGCTTTAACACTGTCAGATTATTGAACTGTGAATTATGTTGCAAGGTCTCTTTCTTGAAATATATTATCATATTTTTATACCCTGTTTTTAAAAATGAAACATTTTTCAGATAGGGATAGCCATGTCAGGATACCCATATTTTGTTTAAAAGCCTTTTTTGTTCACCGTGCCAATTATTCAGGGATTGCTTGACACTGCTAACCTGTGATTGCCAATTAAAAAATAAAGTTTGCTTAGAAGTCGTTTTATTACTCTTCTCCATTTTTTCTACTGTTGTATTTTCCTTTATGGTTTACATATATATATATATATATATAGCAGACATTGTTCATTGACCTTGCTTGTTTGTGCTGATTTCCTCTCTAAATATACCAATATATACTGTAGAAAAGTGCTATAACAAAGTAGAACTATTTTCTGAATTTAACCTCTGCAGATATAAAAGTGGCTAAGGTCAAAAAATGGAAGGAGAGCATGTAATCACACTGCTTTGACAGACAGGTGGCTCTGAGGGCATTAGCCTGTCTTAAGGGGATGAGATCAGCCTCAAGCCAAAGCTTGTGTCACAGAGGGACATTTCACAAGACTGGACAAACAAACTATTTAAAAAAAGAAAATGACCTTTAGACAGGTGGAAATGATGATATAAAGCTTATAGGTGGTAGCACATACAGTATGTAGTTTGGAAAGTTGAAAAAGTCTTTGGGTACTAGAAAGAAAACAGCTGCATCTCTGTGACCTTCACCTACAGGGGGAGAAAATCTCCAGCTTCCTCACAGCTCACATCCTTGAGATGATTAACAATGTTTACTCGTGCTTTGCCAAATGCATTTCAATCACACATCAACATTATGAGCTTAAAAGTGAAGTAGATATTGGATTGAATTGATGTGATGTGTGAATTTCCGGAAGGCAGAATTAATCTGAATAAAGAAGATTATGCTTATTAATAATGCTTAAATATAATGCCTATTAATTGTTAGTAGTTAAGTTTAAGTATAGGGTAGAATTAAGGGATCTAAAGAATAAGGCATTAATATGTGCAAGTACTATGAAACACCCAATATGCAAGCAACTAGTTAATAGTAAGAACTGGTTCTTGTGTTACAAAAAAGGTTTGTAGTTGTCACTATAAGATTTATTAATATGAGCAAGATGAAAATTGTGTTTTTGAATTTATGTTTACATAAAAAATATTGAAAAGATCTGAAAGGAGTAGCTGTTTAAAAACAGTCTAATAAAAGCATAAGATATAAACAAGTACAGTTGAAATATTTGGGGTCAGTAAATTTATTTTAAGGAATTTAATAGTTTTATTAGATGGATGCATTAGAAGGATGCATAAAGTTTATCAAAAGAGACATTTATACAATTACAAAAGATTTTTATAGTATTTAAAAAAAATGCTGTTCTTCTATTCTTTATATATATGTATGTTTATATATATATATATATATATATATATATATAAGTTTTTTTATAACTGGAAATGACACAGGCTTCCCCCAAAAGATAATAAGATGATGAGATGAGACAAGAGGCATTATTGTGGAAAAAATATTTCTCAGCTTTTATTTACATTTGAACAAAAAGTGGCATGTCCAAAATTATTCATACCCTTTGCAAACTGTCACAGTCTATGGGAAAATCCAAAGTTCTATACCATTCCAAATAGTCCAAGCTGTTCTAAAGCATTCTAATTACCCTGATTCATTGGGAACAGCTGTTTAATCAACTCAACAGGAGAAAAACAGAAGCTCTCTGCTGTTGGTTTGTGGACAGTCATGGCTAAGACAAAGGAGCTCACTGAGGACATGCGGCTGCTCATTGTGGCTGCTCACAAGTCAGGAAAGGGCTATAAGACCATTATCTAAATGTTTTGAAGTTCCAGTGGCTACAGTGCAAAGTACAAGACGTTCTGCATTGTGAAAAATCTCAGAGGACGTGGTCGGAAGCCAAAAGTGACACCTGTGCTGGCCAGGATGATAGTGAGAGAGGTAAAAAAGCATCACCACCAAGGCTATCCTGATGAATCTGGGCTCTGCTGATGGCAACATCTCAAGGCAGACAGTCCAATAGACACTGCACACCGCTGGGTTCCACGGACACAGACCAATAAGGACACCACTTCTCCAGATAAGACACACAAAAGCCCACTTGGCCTTTGCAAATGCTCATCTGGACAAAGAAGAAGACTTCTGGTCTTCTGTTTTATGGTCAGATGAAACAAAAATTGAATTGTTTGGCCACAGTGATGTGGAGTAAAAAAGCAGAAGGCTTCAACCCTAAGAACACCATCCCCACTGTCAAACATGGTGGTGGGAATCTAATGTTTTGGGGTGTTTTTCAGCCAGTGGACCAGGGAACCTAATCACAGTAGACGGCACCATGAAAAAGGAGCAATACATCAAAATTCTCAACAACAACATCAGGCAGTCTGCAGAGAAACTTGGCCTTGGGCACCAGTGGACATTTTAGCACGACAACGACCCAATACACACAGCAAAAGTGGTGAAGAAATGGTTAGCAGACAAAAACATTAACATTTTGCAGTGGCCCAGCCACAGTCCTGACTCAAATTCAATTGAGAATCTGTGGAGGGAGCTAAAGATCAGGGTGATGGCAAGGAGACCCTCCAACCTGAAAGAGTTGGAGCTCATTGCTAAAGATGAATGGGCAAAAATACCAGTGGAGACATGCAAAAAGCTGGTCAGCAATTATAGGAAGCGTTTGATTGCTTTAATAGCCAATAAAGGCTTTTCTATTGATTATTGAGAAGGTTATGAATCATTTTGGACATGCCAGTTTTTGTTCAAATGTAAATAAAAGATGAGTAATATTTTTTTCCACAATGATGCCTCTTATACATGGTCTTACTATCTTTTGAGAGAAGCCTGTGTCATTTCCGGTAAAAACAATTTCAGCACCATTACTTTATATGATCCTTCAAAAATCATTCTTATATGCTGATTTGCTGTTCAAGAAACATTTATTATTATTATTATCAATATTTAAAACAGTTAAGGGGAGACACTGCAGGAAAAACACTTTTTTCATGCACCTGTCAAGTTTGAGATTTTGGGCTTTTTGGTGTTTTATAGTGTTTTTTCAGTCTAGTGGAAAGAAAATACCCAAAAGACACTGTTAAGTGTTTCTTTTATAGCACTTTATCTATTTGTGTCAATAGATTTCAATTACAATACATATTTTTAAAGGCCGTTTTCTCAAAATGAGTTTTTTCTCCAACACTGAGCCATACATCTCCACTTCAGTAACACTTACATACACCAAACTTTACATTTTTATTCCTGTCTATATTCTGAAGGTTTTTACAGAGGGATTTGTTCATATATAATTTGCTTGATTTTATACAACATTTTATTCTCCCAAAAAATGATAGAAAAAAAATTTACATTGTTTTCTGTCTGTTCTATTATTCTATTATTATTCCATTCTATTATTCTGTCTGTTCTATTATTCTATTATTAAAAATAAGTTCTATTATTTTTCTGAATTTTGCAGTGACAAAATCTATAAAAACATTTGACTCTGATATGTAAAAAAAAATTAAACAAGAATTTTTAAACGGACTTTATCCAGTGTTTAGATTTTTGTAGAAATGTATGCATATTAGCACATTTTTCATTAAATAATGCCTCATTTGCATATTTAAACCTAACATTTTAGAAAATTTGTAACAAAAAATGTCTGCAATTATCAATGTAATCAGTTAAGGTGATAACTTTTTTTTTTTTTACCTTTTTCACCTGCAGTGTCTCGCTTTCAAATATATATATATATATATATATTTTTTTTTTTTTCAGGATTCTTTGATTATTATAAAGATCCAAAGATCAGCATTTATCTGAAATAAAAAGCTTTTGTAACATTATACACTATACCATTCAAACGCTTGGAGTCAGTATAATATGTACTGTTTGTGAAAGAAATTATAGAAATGAATACTTTTATTTAGAAGGATGCTTTAAATTGATCAAAAGTGATACCATTTATGTTACAAAAGATTTCTATTCATCAAAGAAACCTGAAAATATTCTACTCAGCTGTTTTTAACATAATAATAGTGTTTTGAGCAGCAAATCAGAATATTAGAATGATTCTGAATGATCATGTGACTGGAGTAATAATGCTAAGAAAATAGCTTTGAAATCACAGGAATAAATGACATTTTAAAATATATTCAAATAGAAAACCGTTTTCTTAAATAGTAAAAATATTTCAAAATTTTACTGTTTTTGCTGCACTTTGGATCAAATAAACGCAGGCTTGGTGAGCAGAAGAGATCTTACTGTTCAAAAACTTTTGACTTACTTTAAATTGTAATATTATTTCACAACATTGTTGTTTGTACTGCATTTTGATCAAATAAATAGAGCTTTGGTGAACACAAGGAACTCAAAAACTTTACAGCCATAAAGGTTTGACTGTGTCCTCGTGGGAAAACAAAAACATGAAAACAAATCTGTTAAACTTTTGTAAAGCAACATATTCAAGTCTTTTCACATACATATGACTCCTGTTACACTTCCAAGGGCAAGAATAATGCCTCAGCTACTTTTGAGCTGAAGGGCACAGTTATTACTAGATGTATGATGCATTGCTCATCTATAGCCTTTAACCTATATTTGCGGTCCCTTGTGGAGCTGTAATTCTTGTCTTCCTGGTACCTCACAGTGCAGATGGCAAATGTCATTGATCATCACAGCAGGAATATACAGGTCAGACTCATTCATTGCAGGAGAAAGAGCTCTAGGTCTCAGACAAGGAAGCTCTCGCTCATAATCACTCGCAAAGAAATATGATCGTTCTGTACAGCAGTGCGTTTTGTACATTTGGGTCAGGTTTAAAATCGTAACAATATTCCGAGGCACGCTTGTTGAACTGCATGCGATCGCTCTAACCTTGTGTACTTTTATACTTTTAAAGATTCATCACCAGTGTCAACATCCATTAGGATCTCAAGGAGTTTTGCATTAACAAATGGAACCTTCATGAAGTAAACCTTGAAACCCACTCAAGTACAAACTAAAAGAGCAGAGAAAGCATTAATGCGTTCACATTGACAAAGAAGAGTGAATCAGATGAGGAAAAAGCTTTCAGTGCTTCTGTTTCGTGTTGATTCACAGATTGTTGAACCAAGACCTAAATAGACCATGTAGCAAAATAATGCAATGAAAGATAGGTTTTTAATGAATACTTGAAGTGTAATGTAGATGAGGTAATCAGGGTTGTTGAAGAAGGGTCTGGGCTTCATTTGTTCTAGAAGCAGGAGAATTATCCTGTAAGGTTACAGATGCATCTTTGGCACGCAGCTCGATTTCTGTGAAGGTAAGATAATTCATATCTGCCATCTGAAGAAACACAAAAAGAGAAAGCGGACATTTATTATAATTGGAAATGACACCTAAATACATATATCAGGTGATATATAATCTGATACAAAAATCTTAAAAGTACACTTCAAACTGTCACTCCGCTGTTTTCAGAGATGTGCTGACCTGTCATTTCTCATTTCCTTCATAAACTGAAACCTTTATTGGAAAACTAGTACACTTGAATAAATTGAAGACAAAATATGAAGTTTTTCAAAATAGGAATGGAAATTAGTTTTTCTGAAAAGTGCAAATTAGATTTTTCCAGGAGGATGGCCAGTTGCGTAAACATTGCCATGTTAAGAGTTCGCCCAAAAATGAAAATTGAGTTTGTTTCTTCATCGTAACAGATTTGGAGAAATTTAGCACTGCAGTGCAGTGAATGGGTCCTGTCAGAATAAGTGTTCAAACTGCTGAAAAGGCATCAATATTCCACTAGTAACCCACATGATTCTGGGTTATCAATTGTGGGAGGCAAAAAGCTGATTTTATTAAACAAATCTATCAGTAAGATGTTTAAAATACAAGTCATTTATTCATAATACTCTCATCTGGATTAGAAGAGATCAGCACCATCTTGAAGATTATGATTTGCAGATCAAGCACTATTTATAAGCAAAAACACTCCAAAATGGATTTTGATGTGAGAGGACAACAAAGATTAAAGGATTTTTTCACTTGAGGAAACATTATTGTTATTTTTGTCCAAAAATTATGGTTTAAATTCATCTTCATTTGTTTCTTATACACTTCCAGTCAAAAGTCTTTGAACAGTACATTTTTTTAAGAAGTCTTCTTCTGCTTACAGCAAAAACATAAAAAATGTGAAATATTTTTACTATTTAAAATAGCTGTTTTCTGTTGGAATATATTTTAAAATGTAATTTATTCCTGTGATTTCAAAGATGAATTTTTAGCATTATTACTCCAGTCACATGATCCTTCAGAAATCATTCTAATATTCTGATTTGCTGCTCAAAAAACATTTATTATTATGTTAAAAACAGCTGAGTACATTTTTTCAGGTTTCTATGATGAATAGGAAGTTCAGAAGAACAGCATTTATCTGAGATAGGAATATTATAAATTGTATAAATATTATAATTGTACTTACTCCAAACATTTGAATGGTACAGTATAATGTATAATGTTACAAAAGCTTTAGATCTTTCTATTTATCAAAGAATCCTGAAAAAAAAATTGTATTCGAATGTTTTAAATGATGATGAAAATTTAGCTTTGATCACAGGAACAAGAAAGCAGTTATTTTAAATAGTAAAATATTTCACCATGTTACTGCTTTTGCTGTATTTTCGTTTAAATAAATGCAGGCTTGGTGAGCAGAGGAGATTAAAAAAAAAACATTAAAAATTTTACTGTTCACAAACTTTTGACTAGTATTGTAATTACATGGCTTTTCATTTCACAAGACATCAAATGGAGTCATGTTGTTGATTATCGTGGTTTTATCAGCTGTTTGAATTCTTATTCTGGTGGCACACAGTGGATCCATTGTTGAGTAAATGATATAACACAAATTTTCTTCAAATCCGTTCCGATCTGTTCCCAATTTAGGATGGCCATAGGATGAGTAAATGTTCAGGAAATTTTAATTTTTGGGTGAACTATTCTTTCTAGACTGTGTCTCAAGGACTAGTCTGACCAACTAGCAGTTAGTCAAGGCGTAGTCTGACTTGATATTCTGTTAAATTTAAAATTTCATCACTAATTTTAATTGATTAGGATGAGGTAATTAAAAATACACTTTTAAAAACTATTTAAACTAAGGACAGAAATGGTTTCATAATTGCATCACCTTAAAAATATCACATTTAGTATTTAACTCGTACCTCATTTTCAATATACAATCATAACTACTTGAATGACACTTTTAGAGGATACAGATGGGGGAAAAAACTCCGACAAAAGTTGTTTCATTAAATACTTTCTGGTCTATGTCAACCTCTAGTGGACAAACCTGAATGTTACACTTAAAAGCACTTCTACAAAATGCTTGAAGACATAAGCATGTTCGCATTATTATCTGTTTCTGATCTGAATCACTCACCAGAGCCTTAGACATGAGGGATTGCTGTCGTGGACGACACACTGTCACAAAGATGAATATGAGAGTAGAAACTATCACTGCAGCGCAGGGCAAAATAAAGATGAGACTCACAGCTGGGGAGGACAATATATACATATTAGAGTTAATGTACATCATAATTAGAGCAAAAAAAATTAGTGTGAACAACTTAAAAATGTATTAAAAATAAAAATAACTTACATTGCATAAGTATTCATACCCTTAACTCATTACTTAGCTGAAGTACCATTAGAGCTGCAAATATTTTTAGGTTATGATATGATATTTTGCATATCAACATTTGGCAATTATCTGCCATTCTTCGACCTCACCGCTTTACCTCTCAAGCTCTGTCAGCTTGGATGGGGTCTGGCAGACATTTTCAGGTTTCTCCAGATATGTTTGATTGGCTTCAATCCCAGGCTCTGGCTGGGCCACTCAAGCATAGTCACAGAGTTATCTATAAGCCACTCTTGCTGTGTGCTTAGGGTCATTACCCTGTTGGACGGTGAACCTTCTGCTCTGATATGCATTTTCAGCTGTTAGACCTTTTATTAAAACCTGTGCGCCTTTCCAAATCATACCCATTTAATTGAATTTGCCACAGGTTATCTTCACTCAAAGTATAGTAACATCTAGAAGCAACATGAATGCTCCTGAGCTAAAAACTGTCCCAGATAAGGGTATGAATACTTTTGCAATGGGAAAGTCTTATTTTTAATACATTTGCAAAGATGATAAAAATCAGTTTTTTGCTTTGACATTATGGTGTACGAAGTGTAGATTGATGTGTAGAATAAAAGTAATTTAAAGCAAACTAACATAAGGCAGCAATATGTGTGTGTGGGGAGGTGAAGGGGTATGAATACTTTCGCAAGGCACTGTAGCCACACTCTTTTCATGTGTTTTTGCTTCTCTCTTTACTTAAAGTTTATTGCACAAAAAATGACTTTTTCCATCACTACTGCCACTTTTTCCATCACTACTGCCAAGCAATGCACTGCGGTATTTCTTTTGGTTCTGTATGAATCAATATTTCAAACGAATCAGTTGAATAATGATTCAGTGACTTGCCCAGTAAGACAATCACTGCTGCCACCTATTGGCTAAATGAGTGCATTCAAAAAGTATTCTGAACATTCTCTTCTTTTCAATTTTGTTATGTTGCAGCCTGATACTACAATTGTTTAAATGCATTTTTCCTCATTAATCTACACTCCACACCTCATAATGACAAAGAGAAAACAGAATTTTAAAAATACCTGTAAATTTATTCAAAAGAAAAAACTGAAATATCACATTTACATAAGTAATCAGACCCTTTTCTCAGTACTTAGATGAAACATCTTTGGCATCAATTACAGCCTCAAGCCTTTTTGGGTATGACGCAACAAGCTTTGCACACCTAAACTTGGGGGATTTTCTGCCATTCTTCTTTGCAAATCCTCCCAAGCTCGGTCATATTGGATAGTGGACAGCCATTTTCAAACCTCTCTAGAGAAGTTCGACAGGGTTCAAGTCAGGGCTCTAATTGGGCCACTCTAGGATATCACAGAGTTGTCCCAAAGCCACTCTGTGCTTAGGGTCATTGTTATGTTGGAAGGTAAACCTTCGGCCAAGTCTGAGGTTCTAAATTCTCTGGACTAGGTTTTTCATTAAGGCCATCTCAATATTTTGGAGCATTGAGCTTTTCTTCTACTCTGATGAGTCCCTCACTCCCTGCCACTGAAAAACAACCCTACAGCATGAGGCTGCTACCAGCACACTTTACTTTTTGGATGGTACTCTGGAGGTGATGAGCAGCACCTGGTTTCCTTCAAATATGATGCTTATAATTGAGGTTCATCAGACCAGATAATCTTGTTTCTGAGAGTCTGAGGGTCCTTTAGGTGCTGTTTTGCAAATTCCAGTTACGAGTTTGTTTTCAGAGCGTCTTCACTAAAGAGAGGATTGAGTTTGGCCACACTGCCATAAAGCCCAGATCAGTGGATGGTTGCAGTGATGTTTGTCCTTCTGTAGGTTTTTCCCATCTGCATAAATGTGATCATGGAGCTCAACTAGAGTGACCATCAGGTTCTTGGTCACCAGTCTGGACAAGGTCCTTCTCCATCAATTTCTCAGTTTGGCTGAGCGACCAACTCTTGGAAGAATCCTGGTCTTTTGTAGCCTTCCCCAGATCTGTGCCCCAATACAGTCCTGTCTCTTAGCTCTGCTGGCTGTTACTTTGACCTCATAGCTTGGTTTTTGCTCTGATATGCATTGTCAGCTGTGAGGCCCTTTATAGAGAAATGTGTGCCCTTCCAAATCATGTCCAATCAATTTAATTTACCACAGGTGGACTCCAATCAAGGTATAGAAACATCTCAGCAATGATCAAGGCTGTATCCGAAATCGCCCCCTATACCCTATTCACTATTCCCTACATTAGTCCACTCGTACAGTTCACTTGAAGGAGTGAATGAAAACGAGTGAGTGAATTCGGACGCTAAGTGCTCCGGAAGGACTGCCGCTTTTGCATAGTATTGCTTACTGTTTAACAATCATTTAAACAGACAGTTCGAGTAGTAAGATTAAAGGATTTATCTTGAACTATGTCAAGGAGTTTACGTATAAACCCTGGTTAAACAATTTAATAATCAATTTCCAACGAATTTGTACCTGTGTTGTACGCTGTATTACGCAGTGGACGAGCGCATTGTAAAACGAACGGATGGATGATTCAGCTGCGGGCGCCATCGTCTGTCGAGACGCGGGAATTCAGTCGGCGCGCGACTCTCACAGTGCATTATGGGTTATCTCTAGCTGTTGAGCGTACATCGGTTGTACACTCGTTTTTGCGGTGCATTATGGGATTGAATGAGTGCACTCGGGAACGTCCACTATGGTTTCGAACACCACTTAAAATGGCTGTCCCCTCAAATAGTGCCCTATTTGAGGGTATAGGGGGCGATTTCGGATACAGCCCAAGAGAAATGTGAGGCACCTGAGCTAAATTTCAAATGTTGTTGCCAAGGGTCTGAATACTAAATGTGATATTTATTTTTTTTCTTTTTAATAAATGTACAGACATTTCTAAAATTCTGTTTTTACTTGGTCATTATGAGGTATGGAGTGTAGATTAATGAGGAAAAAATAATAATTTAAACAACTGAAGTATCAGGCTGCAATATTGCAAAATTGAAAAAAGTAAAGGGGGTTTAATGCATTCTGAATGCACTGTACAAAAGAACAGTCCATCTAAAACGTGAAAAACTGAAAAGCTGAGTACTAACAGTGAAAAAACAACCAGTGCTGATGGACTCTATCTGCATTTCTGGAATGCTACTTGACCAATCAAATTCGAGGACTGGCACTATGAAGGAGCTTATGTTGCTTCTAATGTTTTAGAAGGAGCTAATTAATACCTAATACCCCTCTTGTGCAACCTCGAGAAGTCATAAAAGTTTCTTCAAAATCTGAAAGTCACAATGTTATACTTTTGGGTAATCCAGACTTTGTCATGCTGAGGCTGAATGAATCATGAATGCACAATGAGTGGCCTAAAGCTATACAACTGATGACGCTTTGCTCTAAATGTTGTCAGGCACAGTATCTTCACGCAAACAGTGATTTTTAATGCTTATTCGCATGGCTCATATTTCTTCACATTTAAAAGGATTGTTCACCCAAAAACTAAAATACTGTCATCACGTATGTATATATGTCCCCATACATTTGTCCCCATTCACTTTTATCACAAAGGAACAACTTTTGAAAGTATGCTAAATATCACATTTTGTGTTCCACAAAAGAAAAGGTTTGGAAATAATGAGCAAGAGTAAATGATGACAGAATTTTTGTTTTTGTGCCATAGAAATATGACACTTTATAGGCTAAACAAGAATTTCCACTTAATACAGGAAACACTTCAGAATTCAGAAGATAAATAGTTTGAAATAAATGTATTATACTCACGGCTGCTCTGCACATAGATGTTGTAGGATGTCTGGAGTTTGCTGATATTGTTTCTCACACTCAGGTCTAAGCAAAACGTTCCTACTGATCTGAAGGTGTAGTTCAGATTGAACATGTTCCCATAGAGTCTGACTAAATTGCAGGAAGTTGGACTGGGTGTGTTGCAATCTGACAAAACTCTCCAGCACAGCCAAACCGGGGGACTACACACACATCACATACAATAATTAAACATCAAGCCTGTTGAGTTTTTACAGGTTGAAGGAGAATAAAAAACACTTTGAACAAAAAGAGACCTCCCAAGTAATTATTTTTACTTTTTTAGAATTACATTTACCTTCCTCCAACCTGAAAGGACAGATTGCTGCTCTGGTCCACATTATAAATTGAAGGTCCTCTCAATTCAACACTCTTTATGGCATCTATAAAACAAAAGAATGTTTGACATGTTAACGCCAGTGGTACTATATAAAGAGTCATTTATAAGAGAGATAATGATTCTGCAGCCACCTAACACAGTCAGATCTACTGAGTACAGCCCAGTAAATCTGGAATGTTGAGATGTATTGCTTTCAATGCTCAGTTGAAATGTGTAGTTCCCTGGAAAGGTGTAGCAACACTCCACAAAAGGCTCTGGGCCTTTCTGCACTTCCCTAAAAAACAATGACAACTTTAAAGAAAACCTTTTTCAAAGATAAACACTTAATTTTTTGAAATTGATGTAGGCCTATTTGTTCACATAGCAATCACCCATTGCCTAAGTCCCATGTGTATATGAAAGTGACAGAGCGCAGGTTATGTTTCGGGTCAAAGAGCTCAAACGAAACCACGGTGGGAATGTAAGATGCCAGCTTCCCACTATTCCGCATGTATGTTGAGTTCCCTTCCATTTGACGGAAAATGAGCTTTCCTTTGACATTTCCTGTAGTGAAATAGAAACAATGCAGCCTAACCACCAAGTAACCAACCAAGTCAAAAGACATAGGAGGACTAGTCAGCTTACCAGATAACTGCTGGGGTAACTCATCAGGGATCTCAAAAGCAAGACAGGCAATCACTAAGAGAAAAGTGTTAACCAGAACACTCCGGATCCTGGTGGAATTCAGTTTGCAGCTGAACATGAATATTAACAAACAATACGTCATAACAGGAAAGCATATGTTGATATCCATTACTCAGAACTATAAGCGATACATACCAGTTCATGTGGACTCGTCAACATGGATCTCTAAATGATTACAGACGACAGCTTGTGACTTGTGAAAGTATGACTGAGTCTAGCTTTTATTTCTTTCATGCTGTTTGGTAAAGGCTTGAAATCACATCCACGTGTTGAATCCTTATGCTCATCTGAATAATGATGTGTGTTGTGTTGTCAAAGAAAACATAATTCATGCAGAAACGTGACTAATTCACAAGCCTGTTCCTCTACAGACTTCTGGATAGATTTTAGAGGATCATGTGTGAAAGTCTTATAGCCTTTAAAGCTTTTAAAATATGGCATGTAGACTGGTGCTAGTCAACACACATTTTACTACAATAAGAATTTCTCAGGAAGGTCATTCCTGGAATTTGGCGCCTTTTGTGTCCCCAGTAAAAATCATGATATTACTGTCTTAAAATGTTCAACAACATCAACTTTAAAGTTGTCTTTGACATAAATAACACACTGTAAAAAGTGATAAGTTTACTTAAATAGTTTTTTTTTCTTTCTTTAAATTATTAAATAAATAATAATAATTAAAAAAATAAGTTAAGTGAACTGTCTAGTTTGTTTAACTTATTTTTTTTATTATTATTTACTTAATAATTTTAAGACAATGGGTTTTCTCAATTTTTTTAAGTTAAGTCAACTTATCACTTTTTAGAGTGCACCTTACGACCTTTAAGCATATTTTTTTAAAATAATTCTTAACATAACATTTTACAGCATTTTAAACCACCAAATATTATATTATTTCCTATGTCCCCAGGCCTGTGTCTACCATTTTGATAATGAATTATGCAACACTTAATATGTTGCCACGATTTTTGTTTTTAGATTTTTTCACATTATTTGGTATATCAGTAATAGTTTTATCTAATGTATATATTTTCCAAGTATTAAATTCATAAAAATATATATTAATAAAGGTTTTTAATTTGTCCTTCAAAATATTGTCCACCCTGTTATATTCAACTACTGGCCCTTTAAATGAAAGTTGGAGAAAGGAAATTACATCATATTAAATGGCTGATATCACTAATTTTACTAATTCTATCTTTCCAATTTGATGTGGTCAACTTCAACATGTCAGCAGTATGAAAAAATTAAACAGAAATTCTTATTTGTAAAAAAAAAAGAAGAAGCATTTAAACAACATTCAGTTCTTTATTTGACAGACCTTCTGTGTAAACTTTTTTTTTTTGCTCAGGCTCAGTGTAATAGCCAATTTTGGGTCAAAATGTCAACTCTGTTAGTGTCCACCCTATTAAGTCAGAAAACCTAACAGGGTGGAGACATTTATTAAATTGATCCTTAAATTTATATACCTAAGATTGACCAAAATAATTTTCACGTTTTACATTTCCCTATCATAATTACACAAGAATTGATTTAAATTGTTTATTTTTTAAGTGTTATGATGTCCAAAAGGGACCAAATATTGGGAATGACCCATTCCTCTTAACAGGGTGGACATGAAAAAATTGTGATATTTGGTGGTTTAAAGTGTTGTAAAATGTTTATAATTGTTTAAAAACTTAAATATGCTTAAAGTTCAAACGGTGTTATTCATAGACAACTTCAAAACTGGTGTTGTTGAAAATTCTAAGGCAATAACATCATAATCTTTACAGGGGACACAAAAGGCACCGAATCCCAGGAATGACCCAGGAACTCGACATCACGGCCACAAAGTGGCGCTGTAAAAAGTAAAATGTTTTTTCACTTTCAGATTGTTTATCACAGTTGAATAAACTGATACCGCATGAATTTGATATCAGTCTTCGATATACACATTACTCTCACTATTATGCCTGTTAGGCTACCAGCCCATAAGTTTAGAAAATTATCTGTAGGCCTATTACTCTGAGAGAAATGGAAATTTAAAAGTTATAGTATTTTCAATATTTTCAAGCCAAACAGTCAGCCTATAGGCATTTAGGCTAAATAAAACGTTGGAATTTGTTTATAATATGTGACCCTGGACCACAAAACCACTCTTAAGTCGCTGGGGTATATTTGTAGCAATAGCCAAAAATACATTGGATGGGTCAAAATTATTGATTTTTCTTTTATGCCAAAAATCATTTGGAAATTAAGTAAAGATCATGTTCCATAAAGATATTTTGTAAAATTCCTACTATAAATATATCAAAATGTAATTTTTCATTAGTAATATGCATTGTTAAGAACTTAATTTGGGGAACTTTAAAGGTGATTTTCTCAGTATTTTGATTTTTTTGCACCGTCAGATTCCAGATTTTCAAATAGATGTATCTCGGCCAAATATTGTCCTATCCTAACAAACCATATATCAATAGAAAGCTTATTTATTGAGCTTTCATATGATGTGTACATCTCAGTTTTGTAAAATTTAACCTTATGACTGGTTTTGTGGTCCAGGGTCACACATAATAAAGGTACAAGGACCAAAGGTTAGCAAATGAAAGACCAATATGAGATGGTCGACATTAGATGTCATCGATGTCATTATTGTGATTAGGAAACATCAATGTAGGTTTTTTTTATAAAGCTGTCATAAGATAAATATTATTTTTCAGTGTAAGGGCGTACTTAATATTTGCAGTACAAAATGCATCAAAGTTCAGCCCAAATATATTTAACTAATATCTCAAACTTGAAAAAAAAAATGGCGAAAACAATATACACACAGTAACAACAACAGTGCAGGGGGAAAATAATAAAAGCGAAGAGAAAGAAGAATGACTTTCATTTCTGTTTGGCCGTATAAAGCTCTGACGTCACGGATCCCACCTTTCCACGTGTGGCATGAGGTCGCGCGGAAAGGTTTCATCCTCCTTCAGTGCATCAGTGCAGTATCGTGTTCTTCCCGAGAGCGCTGGAGCGCTCTGTTCTCTGCCGCTTCACACACGTTAACAGGTGGGACGAAAACACAGCTTTACGATTTGAACGAGGAAAGTTAAACCCAAACACATTGTCACCAAGGACGTTTGGAAAATACCTGCAAAAATGTCTCGAACCACGGAGGACGTGAACAAACTGACCGAGAGCACATATAAGGTAACGTCGGCTTAAACTGCGTTTATTATATTGGTCATTGATTGTTATGAAGGAAACCGCGTGTATATACATCTTATTTGGCACTGACCACCTGACATTTAGCCCAGGCTTGTGAAAGTTGTGTTGGTTCGTTAAATAATGAAGTGTTATTTTATGGCACTTTTATGTTTTGTCATTAAGATAAGCGTAAGTTGTGCAATAGAGGCATGAGTGCATTTTAAAGTCATTCAGTTGGGTTTCTGGGTTGAGTTAAGAAACCAGTTTGTGCTGAACTGTTTCTGTTATTGCATACCTGACTGTTCATTGTTTTGCTAAGGGTGTGTTCTCGGGAACTAGCAGAGGAACTGCCCAGAATTGCATTACAGAAGGGCATTTCAATAGGGACCCAGAGGGCCATTCACTTAGGCAGGACTTTGATCTCATAGGCAATATAATTAGAATTATAAGTCAATGATTAAACAAAGGTATTTTTAGCTACAGTATAGGTATTTTTAGAAAGTGTGAAGTTATGTAAAATTATGTTGTATTTTATTGCATGGCTAATAAAAAGTGATATTATCTAGTTTGTAGAAAAAGAGGAATAGTTCACCTAAAAATTAAAATGGTGTCATCATTTACTCATAATAATATTTTCAAACCTGGAGGATATTTTGAAGAATGTTTCAAGTGTTGTCTGTACGATGAAAGTTGGTGGGGTTCAAAACAACATTGGACACCACAGACTTGATTATATTGACCAAAAAAACTGAGGTATTTCTAAAGTGTCTTGTAGGCATATTAATGTCAAGTTTCTTCCATTTTATTCAGCAGCAGTAAGTTGCTTTCTTTTTAACTTAGTTTGAAATATGAACTTTGTTTCCTGCTCTTCCAGAATGTGATGGAGCAGTTTAACCCAGGTCTGAGGAATCTGGTTAACCTGGGGAAGAGCTATGACAAAGCAGTGACAGGTAATCACATCAGTTCATTTACAGAAGAATGACTATATATGAAGAGTTCATTTGCAAAAAAATAACTCAGTTTTTAAAGGAGAAGTTCACTTCCTGAACAAAAATTTACAGATAATTTAGTCACCCCCTTGTCATCAAAGATGTTCATGTCTTCCTTTCTTCAGTCATAGAGAAATTATGTTCTTTGAAGAAAACATTCTACAGGATTTCTATTCATATGGACTCCTATGGTGCCCACGAGTTTGAACTTCCAAAATGAGTTTAAATGCAGCTTCAAAGGGCTCTAAACAATCCCAGCCTGGAAAGAAGGATCTTATTTGGCGAAATGATCAGTTATTTTCTAAAATAGATTGACAATTTATATACTTTTTAACCTCAAATGCTTGTCTAGCTCTGCGTGAACTCCGGTTCAAGACAGTTAAGGTATTTCGAAAAACTCCCCTCTCATTTTCTTATCCAACTTCAAAATCATCCAAAATCGCTGCAGAAGTACCAACCCAGTGTTTACTAACTGAACGTGCAAAGAAAATCAAACGTCTTTACAGAAAAAGACAAAACAGCGATCTAGGCCATTTTTGAAGTTGGAGGAGAACATGAGATGGGAGTTTTTCGACATACCCTAACTGTCTTGAACCGGAATATACAGAGTTCATGCAGAGCTAGACAAGATTAGCATTCAGGGTTAAAAAGTATATAAACTGTCATTTAAAAAAAAAAAATTGACAGATCGTTTCGCTAGATAAGTCCCTTCTTCCTG
This sequence comes from Garra rufa, assembly GCF_049309525.1. NCBI lineage: Eukaryota > Metazoa > Chordata > Actinopteri > Cypriniformes > Cyprinidae > Garra > Garra rufa. Next base: position 17,194,025 of record NC_133382.1, read on the forward strand.
GGGTGGGATCGTTTAGAGCCCTTTGAAGCTGCATTTAAATTGCATTTTGGAAGTTCAAACTCACAGGCACCATAGAGGAGTGAAATCCTGAAATGTTTTCCTCAAAAAACATAATTTCTTTAAGACTCAAGAAAGACATGAACATCTTGGATGACAAGGGGCTAATTAAATTATCTGTAAATTTTTGTTCTAGAAGTGAACTTCTCCTTTTACAATTTTCAAAAATCATATTTTTTCCACTGTGCATTTCAATTAATCTCAGTCAAACTGCGGTTGGGTTATTTTGATTAAGTAAAAATAACTAAAAAATACAGCTAACTAACACAAAAACATGAAAACAATAAAAAACATGATTTTTTTTTGAACATGTAAAAAAAAACGTAGTTATCTGTTTTTGCAATGAACTCTTTAATCCTACATATTTGTATAAAACAGCTCAAATAAACTTAAAACTCTGACAAAAAAAACAATATTTCTCTCAAAATTGCTGGACGATACAGACAATCTGACTTCCAGTTCCTGTTAATCAATATGAGTTATTCACTCTCTCATAGCAATGACCTTTGCTGGAAAGGCATATTTCGATGCAGTCTCAAAGATTGGGGAAAACGCTGCTGTATCGCCCGTTTCTAGGGAGCTGGGTGAGTATTGCTGTCTAAACCGTCACCCAGAGGTCCTAATCTGGCCTTTGCTAAATAGATGTGCTCTGTGCAGAGCGGGGCTTTACATTTCCTAGCAGGTGATTCATTGCAGTCAACATGTCTTGAAATATGCTGTGCCAGTTATTTCCTCATTTTCACAAATAGAGTTCCACATTTGCACCTGCTTTAAGTCCCAGACAGGTTTGGTTCTTGTTGACTTTTTGTGACTCAGCATCAGTTTGATTCATATTGTCTGGAAATAATGACAGAGCTTTACTGTGATTTATAAACTGCCATCTGTTTCCTGGCAACTTTTCATACTCGCTCCTGCAAATTATACCTTTTTTGTGCAAATTACAAAGATGAATGGCTTTGTCTTCAGATTAATCTGTTAATTTACCTAAAAAAAAATGGTACACACTGTTCTTTGTATACAAATTATTTTTACTTGCAGTAATTGAGGTTTTGCTTTCCAGTTAAGTATCCTTTTGTGATTTACTGAGCTTCACTGGCTTTATCGTTCTCGTTCTTCCTGGAATCCCTTTCAGACAGCTCAAATGACCACCAGACAGTGTGGATTCTCTCACATGTTTTGCACAGACCGCCAGCAAACACACAAAGTAAACAGTGACTCTGTGAGACTTTGTCTACAAATCTTTCCACCTCTGATCCCTTTGAGAAAAGCATCATAGCTCAAATGTTCCAATGGAACATGCAAATTGCAAAGTGCTTGCTATTGATATTCACATTTAGATCAGTCATAAGACCATGCATCATATCACCATCTTATGCTGTTCCTTTCTTATCTGCAAATTTTGATAATGAAATCTAGGAGTGTCATGACAACCTGTTCCGTATATAAGGAATGCATGGCTTACGATTGCTTGTGACACTTGATTGACATGAGGAATTGATTAAGTGAGCTCTGTGTCAACATCAACACGCCTCCAAGAAAGTTCTAAAAGATTTAGAAATAAATGTTGATTAACACAATTTGAACATAGTAATAATTAATATGAACTGCAGACTGCGTCTGGGCCCATATGATATCAAATGATACTAGATAAGGAATTGCTAATGCAACACTCCATTTAGTTCTTATAGTAATTTCTCCAGCGACTTTCAGTCAGAGCTGTATGTCTGGAATGTATGAAGTGCTCAGTTTAGTCACCACCCTTTTTTTCTTTGCTAACACGCTCTTCTAAAATTAAGACCACGAACATTCAAATGTAGGTGTACTTTTGTTATTTTAACAAAACAAGTTCCTTAATGTCAAGGTGTTTGACATCTTATGGTGGAATTGCTTGTGACAGACATCTCACTGCACAAACAGCAACTAGAATGTGGTTGGTAGGAACATGGCGAATTTCTCAGAAACGGTTTGGTTTAGGTACTTGATGTGAAGGGGAAAATGTATTTTTGTTATGTTTGGTAGGATTAGGCTATTTATCAACCTCTTAGAGCATTTTAAATGTGATTTTTGAGATATTTACCGCAGTTGGCAGTAGAAAACCGCTAATGCTTTTAAAACTCTTTCAGCCTTCTCAACAAGCATTAAGCCATTAAATCAATGTCTAGATTTTTTCTTACTCTCGCTGTTATTTATAGTTTTAAGTTCATATTTATTTTTCACTGAATGACTTACAGGAGTTTTCATCTGAACCCTAGGAGAGCACTTAAACATTAGAGCACAGCAAACACAACCAGTTGACTATAAAGTAGATGTTAATTGAAGCTGCAATGCAACAAGTATTTAAAGAGAATTTTTTAAGTCTTAAAGCAAAATGTTCTCATTTGCTCTTTTAGTCTGAAACAACTTTCCTTTCCTGCTGTTGTCACTTAGATTGTGCAGGCTGTTGGGTAATCTTAACTAATTACCAATTAGCCATTTTGGACATTGTTTTGCAAATATCCATTCTTAAATGCAGCAGTAATTATTTTTAATTGTTGACTAATACTATCCATTTTACTTAGAGAAGTGTCATATAATGAAAGTAAAATGGATTGCAAACAGCAATTTATGTTGGCGTTAATACTAGCTAGTAGAGCTGCACAATTAATCGTTAAAAGATTGGGATCTCGATTCAAACACCCACATGATCTTATTTGTAAATGACAATGATTCGTTAAACCTTTGACAAAGTCATATCTGAACATGCAAATCTGTTTGTGCTGCTGACAGCGAAAGCAGTTATCACCACAAGTATAATTTCTGTTATACAATCATTCAAAAGTAGTGGGCTAAAAGTTTATAATATGGATATAAAGACTGAGGTCTATGGGAGTGATTAAAATAGAGCAAATCATCTTTTGAAAGTAATTTTCACTTCAAATTGGCACTTAAAATAATTCTGAATACAATGTTGATTACATTGTGACTCTTGTAGTTGTCATTGAATCATATATGTAAAAGTGCTGATTCATTCATTAATGAAACAAGTGAACTATTACTGAAATCTTAAAGGACTTGTCCCTTAAAGGGATAGTTAACCCAAAAATGAAAATTAGCCCATTATTTACTCACCCTCCAAGCATCCTAGGTGTATATGACTTCCTTCTTTCAAACGAATCCAAACAAAGTTATTTTATCCTGGGATTTCCAAGCTTTAGAATAGCATGGATGGATGCTTCTCTTCATGAGTCCAAAACAAGTCCAATAAAGTGTATAATAAAAGAGAGCCTCACACGGCTCCGGGGGTGAATAAAGTCATCCTGTAGGGAATCGATGCATTTTTGTAAGGAAAAAAAAATCCAAATTTAAAACGTAATAATCACTTTAATCTAGTTTACGCCAACTGGTCAGACACGGAAGCAGCTCCGGATGACATATGAAATCGAACGTGAACATGCCGTGGAGAGATCAAAACAAAACAGCGGTCATGAATTAGAAGTACAAAACCAAGATTTGTAAAGAAAAATGTTGGAGGATTTCGATATAAACTAAAGAGGATTTCCTTTGCTTCTGTAAACAAGCGTTGGTGTGTGCGCAACCTAGATTAAAGTGATAATTGTGTTTTAAATATGAATACTTTCTTACAAAAATGCATCGATTTGGTACAAGAGGCCTTTGTTCACGCCCTGGAGCTGTGTGAGTCATATACACCTAGAATGCCTGGAGGGTGAGTAAATAATGGGCTAATTTTCATTTTTGGGTAAACTATCCCTTTAAGAGGCGAGTCCTTTAAGACTTTAGTCGGTAATCAGTCACTGTTATGATTGTCTAACGTCATTGCATTGGAAACTAGAGGTCGACTGATATTGGTTTTTACCGATACCGATAGCTAGGTTGGACCACAGTGGCCGATACCGATTAATTAACCGATAGTTTTTGAAAATGGATACTGAAAGGCAGCTAAAATAGTGCTCTACTATTTTTTAAAAAAGTACTAAACCATACTTTGTAAATTAATAAAAATATTAATATAAATTATTTATTGATCATTAAAGTTATTTCATAGTTCGTTAATGTTAACAAAATAAACTTCAAAATTTAACAATATATCAGTAAATGTTGAAATTAACACTCTAACAAGGAACAACACTTCTATTCTACAGCTTTCATCAATCTTAGTTGATGTTACAAATGGGCTCATTGTAAAGGAGTGGGAATCTTTACATATTAACAATATGTAAAATTGCAGTTTCTATGCTTTTTGTTTATATTTGGAATCTCTGTATGTCAGTACTTCCATCTTAAAACTAAGATTCAATTTAATTACATTTTATATCAAATTAATTTTTTGCAGAATTTACTACTTTTTAAACCAATAGACAGTGACATAGACAGTGGCTGCTTTAACAGGCTTCAATGAATGCACAAATCTATTTCGATATATCAGATGTTTTGTCCTGCTCTGAAAACTTAACTGACTGTGTGTACTGTACTGTACATCAGTTTCGTATAAAAGTATTCGAAAATGCAAGTGCATTTAACCGCATCCGCAATCGAGCTTTTTCGGACGAACAAACACAAAGCGCAAGTGAAAGTCTGTCAGTGCGCGAGTTTTGTGCATCTAATAGTACTGCATTACAAACAGCAGGAATGAAGGCATATGTAAAGTAAAACACTGCGGGTGGAAAGTGACACACACTGTCAAGCAATGCGCACTTGTCTCATAGTGCAAATTCTGTGCAATGAAGCCAGCCGCGTCTCTAGCGCGCACACGTGCCATATGTGGAGAAAAACACAAGCTCATTGAAGAGAGGATTGCAATGCATTGGAGAATCCATTTTTCACCCACCCTTAATGAAACCAGCCAAAAGTGCAGCGCTGTGTTGCGCGGACAACTCACAGGTATCACACACACAAACACACAGGACGCGTCGCGTGTAGTTCAAGGGGAAGTCTAAAACGGTTTATTTACCCAGCAAACACAACAATGTTATAAAAACGTTTTTTTCACGTTGTGAAAAGGTTGTGATAACGTTTTTTTTTCGACGTATTTAATGCGACAAATGTCTTTTTTTTTTAAATGTTATAAATAAGTTTTTTCACAACGTTGTGAAAACGTTTTTATAACGTTTTTGTCACGTCCTTATGTCTCCATCGAACGTTTTAAAAACGTACTTACCACGTCCAAACGGGTACTTCACATGCTATATTAAATGTGTATATTGATCTTATTACCTGCACTTATTTACTTACTTTTTTACACTTGTACCATAGCTGATATCATCGATTTTATAAGCCTATTAACATATATATTCCTAATAATTGATACTACACACAAATCTTGTCACTCATCATATTTATTCACAAAATATAAAAATATGATACATAAACAAGACAAATGCATAAATATATACCAATAAAACATGAAAATTATGCAATGCCTGGCAAATTTGAATATGAGCACATTAACAAAGTTCAAGAAATTTCAGGGCATATATATATTTTAGCAGAAAAAAACTGAGTTGTATTTGCTAAATGTAAAGCATTTAATTTCAAGTAGTTACAAATTATTTTATAGCTGTTGTATTAATAGTCATATTGCAATCTTATTACTTGTTTGCACTAAAACTATTGCTTATATTTTTAGGTATTTAACACAAATTACAGGTATATGACATCCAACTTATAACTTGTTTAATGTTTTATAATGGTTATTATTTTTTCAATAAATAATATTTTATAACACTGGCATACCTGATTTTGAAAAATGTTAGCGATTTTTCAGTGCTTTCATTGCAGGTTACACTGTTGTACCAGTAGGTGGCAGCAAAAGACTGTCTTAATGAGTGAGTTAGAAAAACATTCACTCAGTGCTGATTCATTCAGTTGCCGAAATCTGTGACCCACCAAATTATATGACTCTAGTACAGAGGGTAGGTTACGAACATTAAAAAAATATATATGGTTATTATAGCAATTCTATGGTAACCACAATTAACCATGGTTTTGCTACAAAAACATAGTTTAAAGGAACCGTATGTAGGATTGTGGCCAAAACTGGTACTGCAATCACTTTCAGTGCGACACGACAAATACAATAGAACCTATTATGCTGTCTACACTGGATGCGGCGCGACACGGCAGATCCCCGACAGTAATCTGCTGCCGCGTTCTATTTATGACGTGCTCACACAAAGTTTAAATGATTTGCAACGTTCGCTTTGTCGCGTCCAGTGTAGACAGACTTTAGCTGTCGCCGCGCGACAACTGTCGCGTCCGGTGTAGACACGGTGTAATACCACATTTCAGTCGGAACATAGATTGTTTTCATACCCTGCTAGTGGTGCGATATGAAGCTTTTTATGAACGCATTTAGCACGGCCGACCGTGGAAAATCCGCTGTGTAGCCTACGGAAGCAGAGTTAGCCAAACATAGATGAATCTTACCTGTCCAGGAGAAAATTAGCAACACTGGCGTCTGGCGTTCTCCGTTTTCAGCCGTCTCCATCTTTCAAAGGCATCTCCTATACAAATCCTTGTGTTATTTCGGACTTTGTCACGACGTATTTCGGATTCATAACAATGTCATTTAGGTTTCCTAACGTTATACATGTTTTATCCGACACGTTCATAGCTGCAGCTGGAACAGAGCTGGCAACCTGGATGACAAAACTCTACTGACTTCGTGATTGGTAGATAGCTGGAGGGTGGAGCCTCAGACCAAAACACAAAATGACAACAATAACATCAGTTGTGGGCTGCAACTTTCACTTTTAAATGACAATATCCTGGCCGGACCACTGTTGTCAGTGATATAAGTATTTGAAATGAACATGATTTCTTAATGTCTAGTGACATGTCAGGGCCATTTTATGATTAACTGAAATAAATTTCTTACATACAGTTCCTTTAACTATGTTATACAAATGGTAATCAATAAGGCAAAAAGGGTAGGACTAGGGGTTGGGTTTAGTAGTAGGTAAAAAAAAAAGTATATATATATATATTTTTTTAATGCTTAAGAGCAAATAACATTCATACCCTAAATAAGGCACATTCCCTATTCTTGCAATATATATCCTGAGTAATATCTGCATGCACCAAATACTGAAGACAGCAATCCATATGAGAAGTCTGGTGTGGAAGGTGGATCTGGAACTTATGTCCGGCTTGACACAGCATCTCATGATTATCTGTCTTCACAAACTGCCCTAAAAGACAATTTAAACATCAACAATTATTGTTATAAATATAACACAAGTCTCTTATATTCACAGTGCTCAGTACTTTTTATATCAACTGGTTTTCTCATTACATACAGTCGTGGCCAAAAGTTTTGAGAATGACAAATATTAGTTTTCACAAAGTTTGCTGCTAAACTGCTTTTAGATCTTTGTTTCAGTTGTTTCTGTGATGTACTGAAATATAATTACAAGCACTTCATACGTTTCAAAGGCTTTTATCAACAGTTACATGACATTTATGCAAAGAGTCAGCATTTGCAGTGTTGGCCCTTCTTTTTCAGGACCTCTGCAATTCGACTGGGCATGCTCTCAATCAACTTCTGGGCCAAATCCTGACTGATTGCAACTCATTCTTTCATAATCACTTCTTGGAGTTTGTCAGAATTAGTGGGTTTTTGTTTGTCCGCCCACCTCTTGAGGACTGACCGCAAGTTTTAAGATCTGGGGAGTTTCCAGGCCATGGACCCAAAATATCAACGTTTTGGTCCCCGAGCCACTTAGTTATCACTTTTGCCTTATGGCACGGTGCTCCATCGTGCTGGAAAATACATTGTTCTTCACCAAACTGTTGTTGGATTGTTGGAAGAAGTTGCTGTTGGAGGGTGTTTTGGTACCATTCTTTATTCATGGCTGTGTTTTTGGGCAAAATTGTGAGTGAGCCCACTCCCTTGGATGAGAAGCAACCCCACACATGAATGGTCTCAGGATGCTTTACTGTTGGCATGACACAGGACTGATGGTAGCGCTCACCTTTTCTTCTCCGGACAAGCCTTTTTCCAGATGCCCCAAACAATCGAAAGAGGCTTCATCGGAGAATATGACTTTGCCCCAGTCCTCAGCAGTCCATTCGCCATACTTTTTGCAGAAGATCAATCTGTCCCTGATGTTTTTTTTGGAGAGAAGTGGCTTCTTTGCTGCCCTTCTTGACACCAGGCCATCTTCCAAAAGTCTTGGCCTCATTGTGCGTTCAGATGCGCTCACACCTGCCTGCTGCCATTCCTGAGCAAGCTCTGCACTGATGGCACTCCGATCCCGCAGCTGAATCCTCTTTAGGAGACGATCCTGGCGCTTGCTGGACTTTCTTGGACGCCCTGAAGCCTTCTTAACAAGAATTGAACCTCTTTCCTTGAATTTCTTGATGATCCTATAAATTGTTGATTTAGGTGCAATCTTGGTAGCCACAATATCCTTGCCTGTGAAGCCATTTTTATGCAACACAATGATGGCTGCATGCGTTTCTTTGCAGGTCACCATGGTTAACAATGGAAGAACAATGATTTCAAGCATCACCCTCCTTTTAACAAGTCAAGTCTGCCATTCTAACCCAATCAGCCTGACATAATGATCTCCAGCCTTGTGCTCGTCAACATTCTCACCTGAGTTAACAAGACGATTACTGAAATGATCTCAGCAGGTCCTTTAATGACAGCAATGAAATGCAGAGGAAAGTTTTTTTTGGGATTAAGTTAATTTTCATGGCAAAGAAGGACTATGCAATTCATCTGATCACTCTTCATAACATTCTGGACTATATGCAAATTGCTATTATAAAATCTTAAGCAGCAACTTTTCCAATTTCCAATATTTATGTAATTCTCAAAACTTTTAGCCATGACTGTACACAAACAAGATTCAAAAAATATTTAATATTTATTTAATATATTATTCTTTACAAATTAATAAACGGTAGTGCACGTTTGAAAGCCTTCTTAAAATAACTAATTAAAAAAATCTGACGCTCCTGATATCACAGTACAATTTGATCGAAACGTGTTTGTATTTGTTTTGGTTAATTTTCAAGCTCCTTGTAACTTAAGTGACCACAGATTAAAAATAACATTTGTTTTCTTCCATTCATCCATTGACAAATTGACAGCAATATTTACAAAACTATAAAAACCTGTCATCTAAACATAGTATGTGATTAAAAGCGAAAAGTTTATTAAATAAGAGCTAAAGTCTATAGCTAGCCTACGTTAGCCTAACGGTTGAGATGCTAACTTTTTCAGAAGACAATAAACAATTTCTATAAGGTATATATTCAACAGAAACGTGTCTATTACATGTAAGAAAGTGTCAGAAACAGTTCTATGTATTATTTGTGTAATTTTAGGGACAAAACTTACCTTAAAGCAGTGTGACAGAGATTTGCTCCACTTGTTGGTTGTGTTGCTGCCCCGTTTCCATGGTAACTATCCGCTCCAGTTTAAATGCAACTGAATTGTTTGACGCGCATGCCCGTTTAAAAATGCAGCGTTCAAATAAATACATGCCATACATGAAGTACAATCGTTACATACAGATGGAGTGAATTATCAGAATGATAGATTAAGGTTCTTGAAACATGATAACGTAATGTGTAAGTGGAAAGTGTAAGCCTAACTTAGGTAATCAAACTGTAAATGGACTAATAGGCTTAGAATATTTATATATTTATTTATTTATTTAACGAAAAACAGTATTGCAAAACACATTAACCCTCAAAGACCGAGACAGCCGCCGGCGGCTAAAAATAACTATTGTTCTTAAATGTTTAATAACTTTTGAACCGCTAATCCAATTTGAATGCTTTAAAAAGTCTCATAATGTACAGAGTCTACTCTTTTCAGTGATATCGCATCTGTCTCATTTGGTTATTTACAGGCTCCGTGGTGAGCGTGATTACGTCATCGCATTTCCTCAGCACTGATTCGTCAGATGAAATCAATATGTTTCGGTCCTGAGCCAAACAGGAACGATTGTTGATGCTTAGTCCCACCCCTGTGCCCAGATTGGCTCAAACTGTCATCTGTTCAACCAATAAACATAGGTTTTGGTCTTTTGAACCACCGATTAGTATGTTTCTTTGGAAATCTGAACAAACGCAAAATGAAAGCAAAGTGCGTCCTGCTTGCATGAAATCAAACGCAAAATAACACATTTGCATGACAGAATTCTTTGAAAATGTACAGAAATACTCACGACAGAGCCCTTTGACATAACACATACCAAAAACAAGGATGAAACAGCAGTACCTATCAGATAAAGCACTGGAATTTAGGTTTTCGTGTCACTAGGAAATCCCCCGGTAAAATAGATTCGGACGCAGACTACAGCCAGCAGATCCATCTATTTGGTTCTTATATTATGTAACTAATTCTTATATAGTTTTTAAAGATTATTTTGCACTATTTTTTCGGTTGCACTCTGTATATTTCTCTCTCATTTTGTGTGAAGTTTGTGAATAATCTGGACTGTTTATTTTTTTTTTTTTTTGTTGCACAAGACAATTTTAGCAATTTTTCTTGTGCTACTTTCTACACTGTTTGTTTATTGTTCATCTTTGGATTACGAATATATTTATCTGAAAAAGTAAATTATTTTTACTGTGTTTTGCGATTATATAACACTGTTTCTGCTATGACTTTACTCCTGAAACGTTTTTGGACAGATCTATATTGTCAATAAACTAAATAGACCTGTTTTTCACTGAAAAGCGCCTATAATAATATTGTAATAATTGGCTATAACTTGCTTAGGGAATGTTATATATAGACAAAATTTTATTTGGAAGTATAAAACACCTAAATACAAATTTTTAAAGAAAAAAATCCAAACTTCAGGAGTTTTTGTTTGAGTACACAGTAAAAAAAACACCCAATTGTTGCTAGCGTTTTTCCTAAAATTCTGGAAATTCACTAATTTTTAGAGAAAACAAAAGGAAAATTGCAATTTTAAACTAGCTAGACATAAAGTTTAAGTTCTTATGTTTATAATGATATATGACAATTGATGCTGACTGCTAGAATAGGTCTGAAAAAACAAAGAAATATACAGGTGCCTCAGGTGCCCCAAAAATGTTCTAGGTCTTTAAGGGTTAAAAACAAACTTAGTTTTTGCACGTAGTATTGTGGTACTGTCATGACGTTAAAAAAAAAAAAGTATTATAACACATTTAATTGCTTTTATTTTTGTTTAGATTTCCATTTTTAATTCCGGCATTTATTTTGAAGAGACAGATGAACAGATGAGACTGGCTAATTTTTTATGTTCAACATCACACCTTGCAGTGACAGCAATTTTAATATTTTCTCACTTTTATGACCAATATCGATTTGTAAATCCCAGACGATCTTTCGGCCTATGCTTTCGGTTGATGAATGAACATAGTATGCCTCCCATCCAATAAATCTCAATACATACGCTTTGTGCTACTTTTGATATGAAACAAAGTCTGGATTATTGGATTCGAATATATCAATTAAATCAGCAAAAACAACTGAAAGTATAAGGATTCACATATTACTTAGGTCCTTTTGATATTGCTCAGGCTATCTATTACTCAGTCACTGACTTGCTGTTATTGTTATTTTACTGATATTTTTACACAGAGAGTTTTTGCAAGGTTGTATTTGGGTACTTTTTATAACGTTTTTAAAACGTCTTATTCCAACGTGCATATTACGTTATTTTAACACCTGAATAAAACGTCCCCGAAAGTTGCAGTTTGGTCTGGTTTTGTTTTCGTAGTAGACAAATGTGATATTTACGTTTTTTTGAGTACTTAAAGGGGCTATATGCAATTTTCTGAAATTTAAACTCGCGACTGACACCTGTGGCCAAAAAACGGAACTGCTCTTCCTTTCTGCTCGCTTTCGCAGCGCGCGCTCGTACGTGCAAACTTCGCAAGTCATCCGCTGCAAAGAAGTCAACATTATGTTTACAGAGGTAAGAACAGTCAAATACATATATTGTTTGAGAAACTAAGTTTGTTTGCAATAATAGGCTAATTGCTGACTAGCGGTGGTGGCAGAGTGATCTGAAACTTTTAACATGAACGCGCTTGACGTCACATCCGCAGACAGCGCGCAAAAATTCCGACCCGACAGAAAATAGGAAAAATAGGATATAGGCCTATAGGTGCACCCACTGTGAGCTGACAAGGTGTCAGTATGCTCATCAGGAGATGTTTGAGTCATAAATGGTCAAATAAAAAGGCTATTGTTACGTTTATTTTGGGGAAAAAGTTGCATATAGCCCCTTTAAAGAAAACGTACCAGGTTGGTATTTTTGCAACGTTTCTAAAACGTCTTATTCCATCGTGCATATTACGTTATATTTTAACACCTGAATAAAACGTCCCCAGAAAGTTGCAGTTTGGTCTGGTTTTATTTTCGTAGTAGACAAACGTGATATTTACGTTTTTTTGACTACTTTAAGAAAACGTTCCAGGCTGGTATTTTTACAACGTTTTTAAAACGTTTTATTTTGGTTACATTAATTTTTTATTTTAAAAAAGTTATTAAAACGTTGTACTACAACATTCCCTAATTGCAACCAAAATACAATGTTGTGGAAAGTTGTAAAAACGTTTTGTGTTTGCTGGGTAATCACCAAACGGGCAAATGTTTACTTAAAGAATGATCAAAAAAGCGGCAAATATTAGTTTAAAGAACAGATCAAACGAAAAGAGAAAGAGCGATACATATTGTTGTAGCCATTTAAGATTTTTTTTCTGTTTTACATTGTTTAAATATTATTTGTTTGTCTTTTGTTTCAGTTCAATCTGTTTATTACGAAAGAAGTTTGTGTGATTTGTAAATGTCATAAAGGACGTGGTATGAATTGGACGGCAATAAGCCGGGAGAATTAGAGAGGGTCAGACACAGTTTTTTTGACCACTTCCTACGTTTTTATTTGTGGAAAATCCCTTCTATGTTAATTTTAAATATATATTTTTGTTGATCAGTTATTAAAAACAAGGAAAACTGGCATTGTGAAATAAAGCGCGTAACTACCATGCTTCTGCGGCCTGAAGAAAAGGCTAAAACATAAATTATAGCTCTATATGAAGCATACAGACTTTATTAGAGCTACAAAATACAAACATTTCGTTTAAATGCACAATACTCAATCTTCCAGCCCAGGGTCAAGTCTTTATGAACATTAACAAAGATTTGGGACAGATATGAGGTAATGTAAAACTATGAATGGGGCGCTGTGGTGCAGCAGGATTTCTGTCGGCTAAATGAACACAGTTTGCTTTCTCACGTCACGTCTTTAAATCTGCAGCTTTGCTGGCTAACAATATGACCGGATATAAACCAATGTAAATATATGGTATCAATCCTGACATTAAACATTGGTGTCGGACTTAACCTCTCATACTCTGTGACAGCTGAGCAGAGCGTGAGCCGCTTCAGCAAAAAACGCAACCCGGAAAAACTATCGGCAAGGATTTTTGCCGATAACCGATAGTTCAGCCAATCAACTATCGTTGCCGATTAATCGGCAAAACCGATACATCGGTCGACCTCTATTGGAAACAGTATCAACGCCCCCTCGCTATTGCATGTTTTAAGTGTTTTGAAATCATAATCCAAATAAAACATCATTTTCAGACAAAGAAGTGTGAAAATCATTTACTTACCATTTGTAAAGCAGCTGCAGTCAGATCTTGTACCGCTTTATCTTTCAACAAATGTTTCTTTATACATTGTCCATTGCACTGTGCCTTGTTTTGAAGTCAGAACAATCCTCTGACACGATCCGGGATGCCATTAAAAAACTATCTACTTGTTCATTACGCTAGTATTCTACAGTATATCTGTACAAAGATTCAAACAAGCTGTTTTAAAAAAAGCGAACGTTTTTTTCCCCTCTATTTGTCCTACTGAGGACAGACTCAAGCGCATAGACCTTGTCAAAAAGTGAATGCATATTATATAAATAATTTTTTATTGATGGGGACATTTTAAGTTATGAAACTAGCAGGATGTATTAAGCATACAAATACCTCTTCTGTATCAAAAGATCAAGGGAAATTTGGTTTCTCATGCCATCACCCCTTTAAACATTTTTGAATAGACTGCAGCAGTTAATATTTTGTCACAGCCTTAGTTTAGAATTGTAGGAGAATGATGATCTCTTAAAAAATAATCATGCACTTTATCCAAAATCATGCAGCTCTACTAGCTAGTCATTTCTGCATTTGAGGTTGTACATATTTCTCATCTAAATGTTTTCCGTCTGCAAATGTTTTCTTCAAATTGTTTTCCCCTTGGAAGTATCTGCTTAGGACAGGAGATTTCTCATGCATTAATGTAATGTGGTGTTTACAGATCACGGTGACATGCAAATCCCCAAGCCTGTTCATTTATACCCGAGGCATTCTAATTTTACTTTATGAAACACAATTCTTTGACGACGCTCTTTACTTTTGCATTACCCAAATAAATGCAGGTGTACTTGAATGACATATCATGGGAATAGTTTGATGCACACAGTAAAGTCAGTTATTGTTGTTGCAGCATGGATTTATTGTCAGAAATCAGGTCTCAAGCGCTCTTGTGTAATATCAACTTGCCATGCTTGTCATCTTCCTTGTCAAAGGAATTCATGGTGTCAAACTGCTTAAGTATGTTGATTAGACAAAAAGAGGTTGTATAAGAACACCTGGTGTTTTGAATGAAATCAATTCTTAAGCCTGATCAATATTCTGATAGTATAGTGTGTCAATGGTGAAGAAGAGCAAACAGCAATCATGTTTGATTTTAGAGTACTATTTCAGGTTGCAACCTGTGGAGAAAAAAAAAAAACATCCCAGCTGTTGATGGTATTAATGAATTAAAAAGTTCTTCTGATGTCATATGGCACAGAAACACATAACTATTAATTATGTTTCTGGCAGGTTGAAGCGTGGCAGGCATATTTGCACATTTGTATTTCTTTAATTAAATGTTGCGTTTCAAAAATAAATACATTTCAAACTGACCTATATGCATAATTATAAAGAACAGAACACATGCAACAAAACTGACTTTTCAGTAGGCTACTGTCTGATTTTTAATTATCCATTGTAACCAATTGATTATTGTAAATAATCTGAAATCAACATCAAACATGATTTGCATCCCATTTTATATGCAATCTGACTTATTTGTGAAATGGGATAAATGGGTGGAAAATTGTAGGATAGGAAACTGATTGGATCAGGGGAAAAAAGCAAAAGGGGCAAAGAAATCCATGAGGCAGACTAAAAAGGAATACGCTCTTAAAAATGAAGGTTCTTTATTGGCATCAGTGATTTTATGAAGAACCTTGAACATCCATGGAATCTTTAGAGATTCTTTAGATTTTTTTTAAATGGTTGTTTAGGAACTGTTTACTGAAAGGTTCTTTGGGGAACCAAAAATGGTTCTTCTATGGGATCACTGCAAAAACACCTTTTTGGAAGCTTTAGTTTTAAGAATGTAATGTGCATTGATGAATAAAGTTCATTTGCATCAAAGTTTTTAATTTGACTTTTATCAAATCAAAAGTACTGATACTGATTCTTCTGCATTTGTAGGCACTACTGACAATCCATTTAGGGTTTTCATAATTGATTGGCAGGGATGCACTGCAACCTTTGTAGGATCATGTTCTTTTATGCAACATGTCTCTGGAGCAGGTTCTGACACTCTCACTACAAAGATGACCTTGCCATGGTAATGATGCTGTTATAACTGCTAGATGTGATAATGCTACAGCTCACCTCTGCTTGTTTGCTGTGAAGTTTGTTTTTATGAGCAACACTAATGGAGCCCCCCGTTAGATCAAATGACACTGATCATACAGAGTAGGAGAAATGCATGATAAAGGTATAGTCATAGGGAAACGAACATCTACAGAGAAGTTCAAGTCCAAAGTACTATTTGATACCTCTCTGAAGGCAACTTTGAACTGTTTGTCCGGTCGAGATGGAAACAAAACAAAAACCCTATAAATATCAGTTATGTAACAATAATGTTTCATTTATCTTCTCAGGAGTGGTGTTAATGGAGATATCAGAAGTGCATAAGAAGGTCCAACTGGAGCTGGAGGAGACTGTAAGTATCCAATATGGCTTAAGATCTTGATTCTTGATGCATCATTTTATCTCTTATTTTGTTTCTTATTCCTCGCAACTCCAAAAAAGGCAAATATAATAAGTAGGAATCAGTACTTTTTTTTTTTCTTTTTTTTTTTCTTTTTATATGGTTCTTCATGTAATTTGTTACCTTCTCGAGTATCAGTGACATCTTGGAGCCTTTAGTGATTTTTTTAGCAGGATAATGTCCTTAAATTCAGAATATATGTGAACCTGGACCACAAAACCAGTCATAAGTAGCACCCGTATATTTGAAGAATAGCCAAAAATACATTGTATGGGTCAAAATTATCGTTTTTTTCTTTTATGCCAAAAATCATTAGGATATTCGGTAAAGATAATGTTCCATAAAGATATTTTGTAAATTTCCTACCTTAAAATATATCAAAACTTGCATGGCTAAGAACTTCAGTTGGACAACTTTAAAGGCGATTTAATCAATATTTTGAATTTTTCCAGATAAAATAAAATAGTTTCTTTTCTAGTATCTCGGTCAAATATTGTCCAGTTCTAACAAACCATACATTAGTGAAAGCTTATTTATCCAGCTTAATGTGTAAATCTCAAAACATTAAAAAAAGACCTTATGAATGGTTTTGTGGTCCAGGGTCATGTTTTTGTGATATATAAGAGCTTTGGCACAATTGACGTTTTTTTATTGGACGTATTTTCAATTCGCAATTTCAATTTGCACAATTTGAAGGGTAATGGAAACTACAACTTCATGTAAACATCCACTAATATGACTGGGTAACTTCTTTGCATATTAAATGAGTATAATATGTGGAACTTTTGAAAATACTTACTATGTTTTTACAGCTGTTGACAATAACTTATAGGGAGAAGTGTTGATTATAGCATTGTATTTAGATCTACCTCCTGTCACATGAACTGCAAAGAGAATTGTAGCCAATGACAGACATATCTGTTGAGTGCACAAATGCAGTGATGTCATCATTGCAATTTCTGCACTCTCATGAATGCTTTTATCATAATTAACAGTGCAAACACAATGTAAGAAGGAGATGCACTGTGCTTTGTGGACCACATTATAGCTGGCTTGATTTGCTCATGCGTAAACAGCAATAAAGGATTTTAAGAACAAAGAACTGCCTCAAATGTACATGAATCATTACATATCAAAAAATACTAATCACTGATTAAGCATTAGAATGAACACAGTTACTTGCATGTTGTGGCATTACTGTTGGGTCCAAAGTGAAATGTACAAAGCAAACAAATCTTTCCTGAGACATTTGCAAATGTAACCCTGGACCACAAAACCAGTCATAAGGTTTTTGTTTTTTTTTTAATTGAGATTTATACATCATCTGAAAGCTAATAAAAAGCTTTCCATTGATGTATGGTTTGTTAGGAAATGACAATATTTGGCCAAGATACAACTATTTGAAAATCTGGAATCTGAGGGTGCAAAAAAATCTCAACAAGTTCTAAACAATGCATATTACTAATCAAACATTAAGTTTTGATATATTTATGGTAGAATATTTTCATGGAACATGACCTTTACTTAATATCAGGGCTTAAAAACGAAAAAAAAATCCATTCGGTTCACTCCGAGCAGAATCGATATTATAACGTTTCTGTTCTTGCGTTCCTCATTAAACAATACGTTCCGAGAACGGTTTTCTAGAAAAAATACCGGTTAATAACGTTATTTTATTACACGGCGCGATAGATAGATAGATAGATAGATAGATAGATAGATAGATAGATAGATAGATAGTGTGTGCCTTTTAATAACATGTTTGGCATTATGTTTACAAATGATTCAACCAAATTCCGTGTTCGTGTCATCTGAACTTCTTGTCTTTAAAACCGAAAGTAAACGAGTTCACCTGAAGGCCGTAACTAGGGTTTGAAAATTAGTGAGGTCCGAAGTAAGGTTGAGAAACACCGCTTTAATTAATGTTTTTTTGATGACTTAACGTTGACTAAAGAGCATGAGACGTCTTCCTGCTGGCCAGTAACGGTAACGTTATTTGTCATAGTAGCCTATTTCATTCTGTAACAAACAGATTTGTATTATGCTATTGTTTTTGATAGTGTTATACATTTCTTTCAGATATTAACGATGATCGCTGCGTTTGTCTTACCGATTGTGTTATCTTCCTGTCAGCAATTAAATTACAGATTGTCTAAAAGATTTTTTTTATGAATGTACAATGTTGCCGGATATTGCTACGAAAAACAAGCAATTACAAAAATAAAGAAAAAGATATCCGAAATAAGTTCAAATCTTGTGTTTTGTAAATAAGATTAATATATCAGTAACACTAACGTTCAACTTTCCACTTTATAAACGTCCCAAAGTGTCACAATAAATTGGAAAAATGAGTCAAAATACACGTATAATAGATGGATCTGGCAACAAACGGAGGCTGCACACGCGCTCTCACTCAACGCGCTCTCAAGCCTCGTTCACTGCGCTAGCTTCTCGCATCAACATGAATTGCAAACACTCATGTGATATGAGGTGGTTTAAACGGCTAAATAATCATTCAGAGAGCTTGGCATTTTATTTTTGAATATACAAAAATGACCGAGGTCCAGACCTCGGTGACCTCATAGCTGGCTACGGCATATTCCTTACCTAATATAGCCAATTATAGGCTATTTTCACTCAAACAAAACAGAACTCCAGATAGTTATGCTTTTACATTTAATGCATAAAAGCAAAAGAAAACGTAATGCATAATTTTAACTACAAGTTTTAATTAGGCTACAATAACTTAAACCTAAACATACCTTTGCACATGAAACAGCCAGGTGCTTGGTAACCTTAAGCTCGTCGCATCAGAAAGGGCTCTGCTTATGTCTGCTTCACGGGCATTTCACGGTGTATGCGTCACCGTCGCATTTGCGCACACAATTTGAATTCATGTTTTTGGTCTGCCAAATTGATATAATAAAGAGAACGATAAAAATACCGTTATTAACCGGTTAATTTGGAATTTCTGTTTCCGTTTCTGTTCAGAACGATTAAAATTGATTTTGTTTTCGTTTTTGTTTTTGTTCCTGTTCAATGTCATTTGTTTTCGGTTTTCGTTTTCGTTCCTTGAACCGGTTCAGAGCCCTGCTTAATATCCTAATGCTTTTTGGTGTACACTCTTAAAAAGGATGTGTTAAAAACAACACAGCCTGTGTTGTTTCTTAACACACCTTTGTGTCTAGTTAAGGACAACACATTTTGTGTTAGTTTTAACTCAACTAGTGTGTTATTCCAGCTAACACAGAAAATGTGTTGATTTTTTCTACACACTATTGTGTTATAAATACACAATTTGTGTCAATTATGTGTTATTTTTTACCAAATTTTTGTATGCAATAAAGACACTGCAAACTAATGTATAGTTTAAACACAATTTATTAAACCTGCTACTAACAATTGCATAAAAATTCAAAAAGGTTAAAAAAGAGAGGTAAACAATCAATTCAGTCATTTCAACATATAATTGTTCCTTGAGTGAAAAGTTGTTAATGGTTAATAAAGTTTGTACTTTAAAAAAAAAATTGGTATTTGACAACCTCTTAAGCATTAATCGTTTTATTTACATATTTTTATCAGCATACAAGTGATGGTGAGGGTCATGAGATGAAGTCTCTTGTTTGTCTCTGTCATGTCAGTAACTGCCACAAGCACTTCAGGAGTGTCTTCCAGTCAAAGCTGCAAGAGTAAAATAAAGATACTTTTGTTATTTATAGGCTACACATAGCGAAAATTGTAAAATAGCGATAGCTAAAAAGGCAAGAAAAGCTTTAGCATTAGAGATTATGTTAGCGTCTTAGGGCAATTTGCACAATACATGTCACAACGAAGCTGTTCATTTTCAAAGAGAAAGACGCGACGAACGAATGCATTTTCTCATTAGCACTACACCGTGTCAATGATGAATTAAAAGCGATTCTGTTCACAATTAATCCAACAAAAGAAACTATAAAGCTTGTTAAAATAAGCTCCCACCGTCGTGATGTGCCGCAGACGCAGGCGCAGCTCGCATCGCCATTCGTGAGGCAATTTTACCACGTATATGTGCCAAATGCCCCTCGACCGTCTCCAAACGATCACAAAAGACATTTTAAAAACGTATAATGGCAAATACAAACATTTCTTACCTTCACACATTGAAGTTATGTCCTGACGATGAAAACTTGCAGCACGAGGAAATTAGCTTGTCTCAGTAGTGCTCATGAAGTGAGGCAAGCAGCAATGTGATTGGCTGATATTTAACACATATTGTGTTGGACACACTGTGTTGGATATTTTCTTTTTTCTTTTTCATTTTTAACACACATTTAACACAAAGTAACACAAAATGTGCTAAAATAGACATAACACAAACAATGTGTAAAAAATTAACACATCCTTTTTGAGAGTGTAAAAGATATAGAATATACCTGTGCTACTTAAGACTGGTTTTGTGGTTCAGGGTCACATATGTGAAAATAAATAGCAACTTTCCTAGCATTAGAATCCCTTGGAAGATAATGTTGTTTTTGCTGATTTTGTAGGGTGGCCTTTCATCGCACTATTACGTAATATTGAGACAAAATCCAAAACAAGTTGTTTTGGTAGCTTGGTTTCAGCAAAAGCTGTTTTTAGATTTAAGAGAATACTTTTAAAATCTTAAAAAAAAAGCTCTGACCCCAAATGTTTGAAAGTGGTGTATAAAACTAAAAAGTACTGAAACTTCAAAATGTAATTTTTATGAAATAAACATCTTCAAGGAATATTTAGTTTTATTTAGATCTATAAGCAGAACTGTAGCAGTCAGTGCTATTGGAGAAACATGAGATTTTTGTGTATTTGTAACTTTAAACTTTCAATTTTTGTAGTCACTTGATTTTGAAACTACTTAAACGCTGACATTATAAATCATACAATAATATTTTGCCTTTGGGATAGTGTGTGTGCTGAACTTACCTGAGGTATGTGACTGTACTGAGGGCTGACCCTCTGCTGTCTTCTTGACTTTCAGAGCATTTCTTCCTCCCAAACCATTTTTTATCGGATGATCTTAAGTATTCAAACTCACAGTGTTATGAATATTTAACCACCTAAGCTGATAAGATAACATTTTTTGCTGGCATTCTCTATTGCACAGTATCATTGTTGCAGAATTATTGAGTGACTTCATGCAATTTCACTGCTATTGATTTTTATCACTCTGTGGTGATTTATCTCCATTAACCTTGTTGCTACAGTTCAAGAAGTTCAACAGAGAGCTCATCACTGAATTGGAAAGAAAAACTGATATGGATATCAAGTACATGAATGTAAGTATTATATTTTTGCATGTTTTTCTCTTTGTCAATCAAGCAATGCTTACAATTCCCTCATCTGTGCGAGCATCTTATGGACACTGTTGTGTTACAATCCCTCTAGGCCACTTTCAAAAGATATCAGTCAGAACACAAATTGAAGCAAGACTTCTTGGACAAATCACAGGCTGACCTGAAAAAACTACGCAGGAAAAGTCAAGGGAAGCATTCGTCCAAGTATGAGGTCAAAGAAAATGAGGTGAGGGTTTCTTGTGTTTTTTTTTTTTTTTTTTTTTAATATTACTTGACTTGAACATAAATTACACGGTCATACCTCAGTCATGAATTTTAAAGGTGCTGTGTGGACTAAGTTGCTAACAAGTTGCTTAAAGTCATGATGAATGGAAGTAGTGACAGGTCTTCTCTGTCATATTGTGACGTATATCTGAGTGTAAAAAGAAACATAGGGATAGGACTTAAATAGGCAGGGACTTGGTTCTGTGCATGTCATATTGGATTATAAGATGTAGGTGTTGCACTTAAAACTGAAGGCAGATGAATCACTGGAGAGAAGTCTGTTGTGAAAGATCTTTCAATTGAATAAGATGACAAACCATAACATTTATCCATGAGAGAATGTTCATGAGAAACTTTAATGAAGACTACAACTATCACAAGGATGTGTTTACATGCTTGATGAGTTAAGCGTTATAGTTCTTGTACAGCAACAAAAAACTGACTTTAAAATTAATGTTTGAAGTTTGACAGTCTGTAATTTTATATGACATTATATTACTTATAAATCCAAACCTGCTATTCTAAAAGCAAATAGAAGGTTCTCGAGGAAAGCCATCATGAAGGGTTGGCTCTGCATGATAAATAGGAACAGCTCTATTCAATTTAGTTTCTGGCTCAATATTAGGAACATGATTTGACACTTGACACTGAATCTATTGCAGCAGATTTTAATAGTCAGTTTTAATAGCACAACATCACCATTGTCTTCCTCCTTTGAAAGGCACATTGTTTCTTTGAAAAGTTAGCAATGGAAACTTTTTCATGTAATGTGTTTGCTTCAGAGTTTATTTCAGTCTTGTTTTGAGACAGATGTCTGAAAGAAAATTGAACTGAGCCGCTGCTGAGTTTAACAAAGCATCACTCACAATCATGCAAATTGTTTTCACTGAACCAAACATTCACAATAAAATGCTTTTCAGTCATTGTGCAATTTGTGTTTGCTTCGCAGATCACAATGAGTCTGAAATTAACTTCAAATTGCCCTGTAAACACAAAATCAAACTTAAAATAATCATTTTGGATTCAAGCCATTGCTCTGACATATGGTGAGGTTGCTATTTCGGGCAACCCAAATTTTAGTCCTGGCTTGAGGTGCTTTCCCGGTCAAATTGCCCTTTCTCCTCTTCCATGATTTTCTGTCTGTCCTTCTACTGTCCTTTTAAGGCAAAAAAGCCTGAAAACATTTTAAGTCATGGCAAATGAAGTACATATGTGACCCTGGACCACAAAATCAGTCATAAGGGTAATTTTTTTTTAAATTTAGACTTCTACATCATATGAAAGCTAAATATGTAAGCCTTCCATTGATGTATGGTTTGTTAGAAAAGGACAGTATTTGGCCGATATACAACTATTTGAAAATCTGGAGATACTGAGAAAATCACTTTTAAAGTTGTCCAAAAAAAGTTCTTAGCAATGCATATTACTAATCAAGTATTACATTTTTATATATTTATGGTAGGAAATTTACAGAATATTTTCATGGAACATGATCTTAATTTCCTAATGCTTTTTGGTGTAAAAGAAAAATCGATAATTTTGACCCATACAATGTGTTTTTGGCTATAGCTACAAATATACCTGTGCTACTTAAAACGTTTTTTTTGTTCTAGGGTCACATATGAAAACTTGAAATCGATTCACATATGAATCGCGATTCAGTCTAGCGATTTGAATCGATTCACAAATTTCTAGTATAGTAATAATAGCATAATTCCAGAACAAAACAGCAATTGAGGAGGAAAAACAAATACATTCTGCCCCATTTTCATCAAGGGCAAGTGTTTGGAAAAATATTACATTAATGATTGATCTTTTGTTATTATGGGAAGTATTCGAAAAGGGATGTAAAAAAGAAAAACTCATTCTACGGAGTCACTAAAGGGACATGGTTAGCCGTACTAACGGTAGCCTGTTACATTAGGGTGCATAATATACTATATATTTCACTTACCAGTTACCACATAAACAGAGTAAGAAGAGATGAATGATAGGACGATGGTGAATAATTTGCAGATCCTGAGCACAACTGACAAACATCCAATCTTGTAAAATGTGGTAAGTAGGTCTACCACTGCTCCGTGTGATCAATACTAATAACGGCTCCCTGATGCCCACAATTTATATACAGTATAGATACCCAATGATATAATTGTGAGAGAAAGCACTGAAATATTTTTTTCTGGGGTTCATAGTATATGTAATTTCCTTTTTGAACACAGTATGATTGGATTCAGACTCATCCCATATGGGAAGTGTAAAATAGTTTTGATTTATTAGGAAGTTAATAGGATTATAAAATATTTTTGACCCATCGGGAGTACCCATACTATAGACTGGTGTGTTTTTGTATTAAAATACTGGTGTGTTTGATGTCCAATGTACACAAAAATTTTTATGAAAAATTGTGAATCGTGATTAAAAATCGAATAATCGTGAATTGATTTTAATTGATTTGTGACCCGTTTTGAATCAAATCGTAAGGTAACGAAAGATTCCCACCCCTAGTAAACCACTATATTTTTAATCAGTGAGATGTCATTTATCTTAGCAGGACTGAAATCTAATCCAAAAATATGTCAGGACATGTCCACCAAATTATTTCATGTAGCCATGAAGTCATATCATTCATATACATAACGCACTGCTGTATGACAATACTGGTGTAGGATTTTCTTGTCCAGGCATGATCTGCGAATAAAAAAAAATATTCTCAAAACAACTCCAAGGAAACAAGAAACGTTCATGGTCACTATGACAACTTGCACAGAACTATAATAGCGAGGGGAATCCTGGGAAGAAGAACAGAGCTCTGTTTCTGGTGTCATTTTCACAGGTCTGCTGGGTAACAGCTCTGTTCTATAAAAGCAATGAATCCTCAGTCTGGGAAAAAAAATTACTCACGAGACAATTACTGCATTAGCATGAGGGTGTTGACTGTGTGGACTTCATAATCTTGATGTTGACATATTGTTTTGTTTGTGTTTCTCAATGCAGTCTGTCCCATTAAGGTTTATTTAAGATTGTCCCTTTCTAGCTGACCACTATGAAAGTGTCATGTAATGCCATATCTTATGATCATTATCATCTTTAGTGTATGGAGACCATCTCATCCCGTCAGACAGACATGCAGATGTTTATTGCAGAAGGATGTAAGGAAGCTCTGCTGGAAGAGAAAAGAAGGTTCTGCTTTCTAGTGGACAAACACTGTGCTTTCACCTATCAACTAGCAGCCTTCAACGACAAGGTGACCCACTGAGAATATTCAGCTTTCTGATTTAAAAAATATTAAACTCACTGATGATCCAGTTAGTGTTGTTAGACTTGGGAACAACAGAAATGTAGAATCAATGGTACATGTACAATAATGTTACTTTTTTTTTTTTATATATTTTGGAAAGAAGTCTCTTATGCTCACCAAGGCCTGATTTATTTTTATCAAAAATACAGTAAACTCTATTGTAGTTGTTAGAATGGCCAAGAATCAGCAATCTCCACATCAAACTGATTGTGTAGACAAACCATAGATCGTAGAGACTTGAAATCCACATCCACAGTGCCGACATTGTCACCAAGACTCATCCCAATCGGCCTGATGGGGGAGCTACAGCTAACAAAAGTCAGAAATCGCTCATAACTAAACCGTCAGTCGCTGCTCAAGTATCTTAAGTCATTGGAATCCTTGGCTCACAGCGAAATTTTCGGTTGTTTTGGATTTTTTGAAAAACCTACTTTTGCAAACTTGTCCTAGGTTTTTCGCCCCATCAGAAACAAACCAGTGCAGGAAGATTCTCTGGAGTGTAAATATTAGGATGCCAAAACATTTGAAAGGGGCAGGTCCACTTTTAGTAAAATGCCTGTAACTCCAGAATGGAATGAGACAATTGGCCAATTGGTGGCACTATAACTAATAACCTTTGGAGCCATAAGTCAAACAGACTCACCGAGTTTCATTCCGATCGGCCTCCTTTAACCTTTTCTAATAGGTACTCAAACTTCATCGGCCATGTTTTTTGAGATGCGTAAATGTCCTTAAATAGACCCTTGTGGCACTTTAGATCAAGATCATGCACAGTGATTTTCATGTTGTTAGGACAAATGGTTGTGTAGTTATACCCATTTTTATAGTGCCACCAAGTGGCTCATCCCATACAAGAGTTACAGGCATTTTACTAAAAGTGGCACCGTCCCTTTCAAACATTTTGGCGTCCCTTTGCGATGGTGAGTCGAAAGTTCAATTTTTTTTGCATGCTTGTTTAGAATCACCTGTCACATGTGCTCAGCAGGTTTCGTGAAGTTTTGAGTTTTTCTTTAGGCTTTATAGGATTTGGTAAATTTGGACAGCAGTGCTTTTAAAGGCAAATTTGTCCGGAATGAGAAGTTCTATCGTATGATACGAATAACACATGTATGTGTGGAAAACCATGCGATGTACAATTGTTTACACCCTTGAAAAATGCGATATAGCACCCTAGTGGCACTTCAGACCACAACCACGAACACAGATTTTCACATTGATAGAACTGCTTGCGCAGTTAAAGCCATTTTTGTTTTTTCCTTTTATAGCGCCACCAAGTGGCTAAGCGCTGCAATTTTTCCTGTGACCTCAGATTGAGCTCTTACATGAGTGTTCCGTGTTTGGCAGAGATATCTCATTCCGTTCAGGAGTTATAGGCATTTAAATAAAAGTGTCCCTGCCCTTTTTGAATTTTTGGCTCCCCTTTGCAACAGTGAGTCGAAAGTTCAACATTTGTTTTTCTTTTGATAATTATTGATATTCACTCCCCAGAGAATCTTTATGCACTGGTTTGGTTCTGATCAGGCAAAAAAACTAAGACTAGTTGGCAAAAGTACGTTTTTCAAAATCATTTTGTCCAGCATGAGCCTGATTTTAATGACATAGACACTTGAGCCTGCGACTTACAGTTTAGGAGTTTTAGGAGCAATTACGTACTTTTGATCGTCAGGCCAATTGGGAAAAGCCTTGGTGATGTTGTTGCAGAGTGCTACCATCCCTCCAAGTCCAAGTGGTCTGCCCGATCAGTTTAATATGGGGATTGCTGATCTGGAACGATTCTAACAATTACAGCAGGGTTTCACCGTTATGTACTTGAAACCCTAAAAATCATATTTCTATGGTAAATTACTTGGATTTGCCAAAATTGCCAAAAATGATTTGCTTGCTAAATAATGTCTTTTTTCACATGTGCTTAACTGCCTTAAATGCCTACTTGCAGCTATATTATAATATATATATATATATATATATATATATATATATAATTAATTCCTGTGTTGGTACCCCAGTTTTTTAATGTTACATGATTCAGAAATGATGAAAACAGTTGTGCTGATTAATATTTTTGTGGAAACCATGATACATCTTTTCAGGATTATTTGATTAATAGGGCGTTCAAATTTTTTTTTTTGTTATAATAGAAATCTTTTGTAACATTTAACTGTAACTTTTGTCAATTTAGTTTGTTTATACTGAATAAAAAAGCATTAATTTATTGCCAAAAGACCTGTTGAATGGTAGTGTACCTTGTTTTGCCTTTCTTCCTTTATTAACTATTTTTGCACTTTCCCCCACAGGCCAAGGAGATGCTGAACGTCAAATTGCCCAGCTGGCAAGACAAGTGTACTGATGCCACTAGGGTGCCCGACACAGTGATAACCATGATTGAAGGTTTGCGGACTCCAATGTCAGTCATACCAGAGTCCTCGCCTACGTTGGAGCGCAGTGACAGGGTTAGTCTCGCACAGAAAAGAGAGTATCACCATTAACATATGAGTATGTGTAAATGCTAATTTGTTGTGAGAGCCATATAAAATTCACTTGTTTAACTAGAACATCAACTGATTGAGTTTTTGTTCACTTTGTATCTCCGTTGTAGCATTTTTTTTCTCCTCAGACCAATTCCGGTTCAATTGTTCCACCACCAGCCCCGTCACTCAAAGCCCACACAAGCCCACTGGCCAACATGTTCTCCCAGGACATTCCCAAAAGCCCAATCTCATCAGAGCAGTACTCAGGCAAGCTGATAGCTCCCTCACACTTTGATCTAATCAGACTTCATTTCTTCTGCTCTCAACAATCAAGCGCACTAGTCTTTGTGTTGATGAAGCACTCCTTGAAATTTTACTGTGATTACTAATCTAGTTGATTACTGCCACAAAATTTCTTTCGTTAATGTCACATAAATTGCACTTGTTTTGAAATGTACAGATCAAGACAGCCTAGATGGAAACGGCTTGTCAAGGTCTGAGTCTGTGTCTAGCGGCATTGATGCGGCGAAGAAGACCAGGGTGCAAACTATCTTCCCCCATACAGCAGGGAATAATCAGACCCTGCTGAGCTTTGAAGATGGAGACATCATTACACTGCTTATTCAAGAGGAGAGGGATGGATGGTTGTACGGAGAACTAGAACATACTGGACAGTAAGTGAACCATTATAGAGGACTGCTTTTTCCATCCTTAAAGGAATAGGTCGACCAAAAATGAAATTTATTGCTTCATTTACTCGCCCTCGTGACGTTCCAATGTCACACGACTTTGTCATACTTTTTATATATATACTTTTCATATGACTTACTTTCTATACAGTAAAAGTCATCAGAGTCCAGTATTTTTTTTATTTATTTTGGACACCATTGACTTTGATTTTTTATATATATATATATATATATATATATATATATATATATATATATATACAGTTGCAATCAAAATTATTCAACCCCCTTGACCTGCGAGACATTTTGCTGCAGAGAACAACATTTTGTGAAAACAATTCAACAAAGGCATGAGTAAACTATTAAAGAAAGTTTATTAATACACATTTGAGTAATTCTGAGAACGTAAGTTGATGAATAATGACAAAAAATCGAATTGTTCAAAATTATTCAACACCTGAAAGTAAATTTGGTGTAGAATCTTTTATTCTTTAAAACCACCAATAAACACTGCCTGGAAGTGCTTAGATGCTTCTGTCACCTTTCTGCTGCAATCTTGGGTCATTCCTCCCCTGATAAAGCTTTCAGATCACTTATAATCTTTGGTTTTTACTTTGCCACTGCTTGCTTCAAATTCAACCATGTATTTTCAATGAGAATTAAATCTGGAAACTGAACAGGCCACTTGGAAACATTCTATGACTGATTCCTAAACCAAGCTTAAGTAGATTTGAATGTATACTTTAGGATGATTGTCCTGCAGGAAAGTCCATTGATTATTAGCTTTAGACTTTGCACAAAAGGCATCACAATGTTTGCCAAAATGTTCTTATACTTTCATAAATCAATGATATCCTTTGTATGGTCATGTTTTCCACTTCCTGCTACAGTAAAACAACCCCATAACAGGACTGGCCCACCTCCATGTTTGATGAAGGAGATGGTGTTCTTCTGCTTATAAGCTTTGTCATTTTTGCACCAGACATACTGCTGATCCATACGCCCAAAAAGGTCCAGTTTGGTCACATCACTCCATAAAACATTCTTCCAGCACTCCACAGGTCTATCCAAATGAATTTTGGCATGTTCAAGGCAGCCTTTTTGTTCTTCTTGGTCAAGAGTGGTATTCAGCAAGATTCCTCAACATGAAGACTACACTTGTCTAGTGTTCCTCTTGTACACAGCATTGAAATATTTTTCATTGGGTCATCTTGCAAGTCTTTGGCTGTACATTGCAAGTTTTTCTCAGTTGATCTGATCAAACATTTTATGATATTGTGCTTTTTTGTTCAACAGCCTCAAAGGTTTTCTGGTTCAACACACATTAATTTAAGGAATACGGCTGCCAGCTGTGTCTCTAGGGACTTGTAAAGACAATTTTGTTCCTGACCATAAAAATAACTGTCTTAAAACAGCAATGTTGAATGGGGGTTGAATAATTTTGACATAGCTGTGTTATTAAAAAATCCTATAACTCGAAAACATTAAATTATATATTGACATTATCACTTTTTAATATGCCAGAAAACTGTTGTAGATGCAATTTAGTCCTGGATCTTCAGAAAGAGCAAAAAACATTTGTAAAGTACTGCAGTCTCTGGGGGGGTTGAATAATTTTGATTGCAACTGTATATATATATATATATATTTGATGAATATATTATATTATATAACAAAAACAGTTAAAACATTCTTCAAAATGTTGTCTTTTGCATTCTGCAGAAGAAAGTAAGCCTTACAGGTTTGGAACAACATGAGGGATACTGAGGACGTTGCTTCTTTTCAGTCATACATTATTTGTGTCTGTGTTACCCTTTGACTTAAATGTTAGCAACATCAGCTTTTCTGAGCTGGAAAGACTGGTTTCATGCTTCTGTTCATTAGATTAACTCTCCTAATTTGCAAAATTTGGTGTGACATGTTCAACATGCTTTCATACATCATTGAGAGGAAACAAACATTTTGTTGTCGTAAGCCTTTGCATGGCAGTATTCTTATTTGTTTGAGGCCTAAATTTATTGTACATTGCACAAAGCAAAAGTGGTGCCTTCATTTAGACACAATGAGGGGTGTCTGTCTTTTATTTCCAACTGAAAGTTGTTCGAACTGCTGTTCAAAAGTTTGGGATCAGTAAGATTTTTATAGTTTTTTTTTTTTTTTTTAAAGAAGTTTCTTTTGCTCATCAAGGCTGTGTTTATTTGATGTTTTTTTTATGTGTTTAATTGAATTTTTTTCTATTTTAATAAAAATTAAAATCTAATTTATTCCTGTTTAACTAAGCAGGAATTTTCAGCATCATTACTCCAGTATTCAGTGTTACATGATTTTTCAGAAATCATTCTAATATGCTGATTTGTTATCAGTTCTGGAAAAAGTTGTCCTGCTCAATATTTATTTGGAACCTGTGATACTTTTTTTTTAGGATTCTTTAATGAATAAAGGGTTAAAAAGAACAGCATGCATTTAAAATGGAAATCTTTTCTAACAATATACACTGCCGTTTAAGGTCAGTATATATATTTTTTTTTTTTTCTGAAAGAAATTCATGCTTTTATTCAGCAAGGATGTGTTAAATTGATAAAAAGTGATAGCAAAGACGTATATTGTTGTCTTTTTAACATTTTATTTATCAAAGAATCCTGAAAAAAAAAAGTATCACAGGTTCGAAATAAATATTTGGCAACTGTTGCCAACATAAACAATTCTAATAATAAATAAGCATATTAGAATGATTTCCAAAGGGTCATGTGACATTTAAGAATGGAGTAATGGCTGATAAAAATTCAGCTTTGCATCACAGGAAAAAATTATTTTTTGAAGTATATTAAAATAGAAACCATTATTTTAACCATACATTTCGCAAGATTACTGGGTTTCTTCCTGACCAAATACATGAAGCCTTGTTAAGCATAAGAGACTTATTTAAAACATTACAAGTCTTACTGATCCTTAACTTTTGAATGGCAGTGTTTACATTGTTCTATTGATCTGATTTTCTCTATAGTGGGCTTCAATGGTTTCAATACAGTTAAAGTATATTGAAAATCTACATCATGCAAAAAAAAAGGTAAAACTGTGATGTAGGGCGATTTTGAAATTGGAGGAGAAAATGAGATGGGAGTTTTTTTTTTTAAACCGTCTTGAACCAGAGTGCACAGAGTATGCATTTGCATAGAAGAGCTAGACGATGAGCATTTGAGGTTAAAAAGTGTATATATAGTCAGGTCCATATATATTTGGACAATGACACACTTTTCATCATTTCGGCTCTGTATGCCTCTAGAATAGTTTTAAAATGATACAATCAAGATGAAATTGAAGTGCAGACTTTAAGCTTTAATTCAAGGGGTTGAACAAAAATATAACATAAAATGCTAAGAAATTTACAACCATTTTTATTCACAGACCCCCCCATTTTCAGGGGCTCAAAAGTAATTGAACAAATAAATATAATCATAAATAAAATGTTCATTTTTAATATTTTGTTGAGAATCCTTTGCAGGCAATGACTGTCTTAAGTCTGGAACTCATGGACATCACCATAGACTGCGTTTCCTCCTTTGTGGTGCTTTGCCAGGCCTTTACTGCAGCTGACTTCAGTTGTTGTTGGTTTGTGGGTCTTTCTGCCTTTAGTTTTGTCTTCAGCAAGTGCTCAATCAATTTGAAATCAGAAGATTGACTTGGCCATTGCAGAATATTCCACTTTTTTACCTTTAAAAACTCCTGGGTTGCTTTTGCTGTATGTTTTAGGTCATTGTCCATTTGTACTATGAAGAGCCGCCCAAACAACTTTGCTCCATTTAACTGAATCTGGGCAGACAGTATATCCCTATACACTTCTGAATTCTTCCGGCTGCTTCTGTCTTCTGTCACATCATCACTAAACACTGGTAACCCAGTGCCACTGGAAGCCATGCATGCTCATGCCATTACACTGCTCCACCATGTTCCACAGATGATGATGTTGTAGGCTTTGGATTATGAGCTGTTCCAAGCCTTCCCCATACTTTTTTCTTCCCGTCATTCTGGTACATGTTGATTTTAATTTCAGCAGTCCAAAAAATGCTTTTCCAGAAGTGGTCTGGCATTTTTAAATGTTTTTTGACAAAGTCTAATCTGGCCTTGTTTGCACCTTGTGGTAAACCCTCTCTAATTTTGCTCCTGGAAGTCTTCTCTTGATTGTAGACTTTGACAGTGACACGCCTACCTCCTGGAGAGTACTGTATTCTTCACTGGATGTTATAAAATGTTTTATTACCATGGGGAGGATCATCCAATCATCCACCATACTGTCGTCTTTTGTGACCATCCAGGCATTACTATGTTGCTGAGCTCACCAGTGTGTTATTTTTCTTCTCAGAATTCACCAAACTGATTTGGCCACTCCTTATGTTCCTGCTATCTCTCTGATGCATTTCTTTTGTTTTTGAAGCCTATCAATTGTCTGTTTTACTTGCATGCAGAGCTCCTTTGACTGCATGATTGGTTCAGAGCAAATGCAAATGGCACACTTAGAATCAGCTCCAAACCTTTTACCTGGTTAATTGATGTAGAAAAAATGAAGGAATAGCCCACAACTGTCCATGAAACAGCTTTTGAGTCAACTGTCCAATTACTTATGGTCCCTTGAAAAAGGGGGGAGGTACATATTAAAGAGCTGTAATTCCTTAACCTTTCTACCAATTTGATGAGACTGCCCTAAAAAAAATTAAGCTCAGAGTGTGCACTTTAAGCCCATATTCATTGTATAACTCTAACTTGAATATGTTTTGGTCAACAGCTAAAATAGTAAAAAATAGTGTCAGTGTCCAAACATATATGGCCCTGACTGTATGTGTGTGTGTGTGTGTGTGTATATGTATGTATATGTATATATATATATATATATATATATATATATATATATATATATATATATATATATATATATATATACATATACATATAAATGCAAACTTTCTTTCTTCAGTTGCAAGTTGCTGAAGAAAGAAAGTTTGCATTTTTTTTCAGTTTGAAATCAATGTATTCTGTCTTAAAATTTAGTTTGTTAGCACACATTACTAGTCTTGTAGTGAAGAACTAATTGGTGCAAGTTCACCCACAGAAAAATAAAAGTAGTATTTAGTCAATCACATTGTTTTTATTTTTATTTTTGATGATGACAGTTTTCACAAATACATTTGATGGCACTAGTTGCATATAAATAAAAAAGAATAATTTTAAAGCTAACAAGTCCATCTATTCTTTATATTAACAATTATGTATAATCATTCATCCAGAGCAACATACAAATGAGGTCAAATGATTCTACTGCAGTGAAGGCATCAGTGACTCTGCTTTGTGTGGTCTCATACTTGTTTGTTTTGCATATTTTAATGAGCAGTTCTACAAGGTCCAAGGTCCACAGATTTTCCCTCACTACCCATTATGCTGTCACCACTATTTTGAGAAGTGAATATGTCTTAATGCACTGACACACTCTTGAAGGCTCAGTTCAAAGTTGCGCAGCTGGCGGTGTGACAGTTCCTAAGCAACCAAAACCAAATGTACTCTTAGTACTACATAGTGTTTCACTTTACATTTCTACCAATATAGTGATTTTTGATTAGCCATACAGTGGTTGAACTCAAAAAGCCTTAATGCATATGGAAATTGAACTGGTACCCATTTTTGATTTACATTCTGGATATTTTTTGTTTTCAATTGCAGACGGGGTTGGTTTCCCTCATCTTATTGCCGTGCTTACAATGAGCCAGTGAGTGCAAACAGGTGATCTGCTTTTCCTTTGAATTTGAGTGAAAATGATTAAATTCCTGCTGGAACTAACAATGTTTATACATCCATTAACAAAACAGTAAGACATGAATTTATGTATTTTGTTCAGCAGACTTGAGAGCCCATTGCGTAGCCAAAATGTGACTGATCCCGAGCAGCCGGAGGAAGACGAGGAGGTGGAGGGACCCATGCTGCTGCCCCCGCCGGACTACAGTGACTCATCCAGGGACAGACCCATCAAGCCCTCCACCCCCTCTCTACAGAACATGGTAAACACACTGCACTGGCGAATAGGAAAGCTAAGTGGAAAGTTAGTTGAAAAAACAGCCGTTTTCTGTAAAGAGAGACAGAGAGGAGTATCTAGGCCTCTTATCCTTTTGTGGTTGAAAAAAAGAAGGCAAATTCTTTGGTGTATTCTGGGAGGGAGTCCCCTGATCGGATCAGGTTTCCCTCTAGGGCGAACATGAAGCCTGTGCTACTGCACAGAGGGTACATGTAGAAAATGCATGCAGTACAGTTTGCAGATGTACACAGCAATGTCACTTTATAAAATATTTAAAGAGTAGGTCATATGGGTTTTCGAAAAATCTTTTTTGCAGTTTGTAACCGCTATCCTTCAGTGTAAACAGTCTGCAAAGTTGTTAAACAAAAAAGTGCATTATAAATTAAGAAGATATTGTCTCTCAAAAGAGAGAGCCGATTCTGAATCGCCTATACCGATATACGTCACTCTGTAACATATTAGCATAATCCCCTGCTGCCCGCAAATTAGGAACAGTCTAACCTGCCCACAAACACTTCCGCTAGTTAGTGTGTTGACATTGTGTCAAGAAAACGCTGTGTTCTGTGCTGTGAAAGCAAGTTTGTTTTGTTTTCATTGCTGAAGTTGGTGATGTGAAGAATCAGTGGTTAAAATGTATTTTTTCCACGATACCACAGCAATACAATTCAATCCTTTTTTGTATGCTCGTCATTTTACCGAGAACTGCTTCTCTAATCTTGGAGAGTTCAATGCCGGATTCACTAAACGCTTGCCAATGAAAGATAAGTCTTTATCTTCTTTATTTAGACCAACAAGCATCTCTGAACCACAACCTGTAAGTACGATTGATACATTATGTGTACATTCTCAAGTTTTTTGTGCTAATATGTGATGTATACCTATTACAGCTTTAGGTTTTCAGGTAAACCATGATATTACTGTCTTACTGAAATATTTCTGATAATTCGCTGTGAATCCACTATCTCCTAAGAATGTGTAGATTAATGTAGACTGTCATTGTTCTAATTACTTGGTTTGATAATAAAGAACTTAGTGTAGCGCACAGACTTTATAATCATTGTGAAATTGCTGTTTATGCATTTTATATGGAAAGACCAATCACAACAGACTTAAAGAAGTAGTTCACTTTCAGAACAAAAATTTACAGATAATGTACTCACCCCCTTGTCATCCAACTTTCTTCAGTTATAAGGAAATATGTTTTTTGAGGAAAACATTTTAGGATTTCTCTCCATATAATGGACTTCTATGGTGCCCCCGAGTTTGAACTTCCAAAATGCAGCTTCAAAGGGCTCTAAACGATCAAAGCCGAGGAAAGAAGGGTCTTATCTAGCAAAACGATCTGCTATTTTCTAAAAAAAAAAAAAAAAATCCAATTTATCTAATCTTTAACCTTAAATGCCCGTCTTGTGTGTACTCTGTGTAGATAGTAAAGAGTATAGAAATTGTAAATGTTTTTAGAAAATAACTGATCGTTTCACTAGATAAGACCCTTCTTTCTCGGCTGGGATCATTTAGAGCCCTTGGAAGCTGCAGTTAAACTGCATTTTGGAAGTTCGAGCTGAGGGGCACCATAGAAGTCCATTATATGGAGAGAATTGATTAAATGTTTTCCTCAAAAAACATAATTTCTTTACGAGTGAAGAAAGAAAGACATGACCATCTTGGATGACAAGAGGGTGAGTACGTTACCTGTAAATTTTTGTTCTGAAAGTGAACTACTCCTTTAAGACTAAGCAGAGTAGGCTTATGGACGGGAGAAGTTTACAGACAAAACTGATTTGAACGAATCATTTCGAAATCATTGAGAAATAACTCTAATATTAAATGTATATTCTGAGAAAATTACAATGTTTTCTGACCTTGTGCATTTAAATCTGTTGTAGGGGACTACAATATATATATATATATATATATATAGAGAGAGAGAGAGAGAGAGAGAGAGAGAGAGAGAGAGAGATATATATAGAGAGATATATATATATAGATATATATATTAGGGCTGTCAAAATTAACGCGTTAATTACGTGTTAACGCAAATTCATTTTAACGGCACTAATTTTATTAGTGCACGATTAATGCAGCGCGCATTTTCTGTTTGACCCACTACCTAGCCCATAGTTAAAGAAATGGATGCACAATGTTGTCAACCTAGCGAAAAGTGTCTAGCAACAAAATATAAACACATAATTGGACAAACCTAATATAGTTTCTGAGGCTTTCCAGTTTTGCCGAACGAGCGCGAGGTCTCCCAATGCGTCTTTATGTCTGCGGCAGAGGAGCAGTGCTTTCAGTTAAACCAGATATTATGTTGCTTCCAGTGCTTGAAGTGGGCAAGTACGCAGGCACTTCTGTATTTTATCATTTTGCGTACTTGCACTTTTTCCTGCGTACCGGCACTTCTGACATATTAAATAAATGCAGTCGGACTCGGTCTACGTTTGGATTGGTGGTGTAGGGTTGATGCGTAGAGCCACATACGAGTGTGCAAGCAAAAACGGCGTATTATATGCACGTCAAACACATGCATATCATATGCACGCCATTGTTAATTTCAGCTTATTAATAGCACGCCAAATAGAAACAGAAAATCGTGCTACTAGTACACATTTTCATGAGACCGGGCTCTCGAATCAGTACATTATAACGAAAACAATACATTAAAAATAAAATAAAAGAAGCAGGTTTTTGCAATCACATAACTTTAAACGGCTAAACTCCTAAAAAGTCCAAGGATCGTGAAAGCATTCAAACAGGAAGTTAAAAACAATGATAATAATACAACGAGATATATATATATATATAGTTTTAATTTGTTCAATGAAAAAATAAATATTTAAGACTGCACTATTTCTACGTGACTAATCATGAAAAATAAGTTTGTGACACTCATTGTGTGAACTCTTTGTATAGACAGTGTATGATAGATGTTCTTCCATTGAAGCTCAAGATGCTTTTTAGATGATTTAAAATCATGCTGGAGAACATTTACACAAACTTTGTTTTTTTAAGCTTGAGCTGCTGTTGTTAAAACAAAAAGGCTTCAAACTAATACTTATACATTTTAAAACTTTTCTCTCCAATTATTGCTTCTAATATAATTTGTAACATTATATTCAATTAGAGAATAATGCAAATATATGTTATATAATATAAAAAGTATTTTATTATATTAAGTATTTACACTAGTATCCTTTTTTTGGACCCAGCTGTGTTTGTTCAGCTATACATTAGATCAAATTAGATCCACATAAGTGGCAATAACCACAAAAGGACACGTTATGGGACCTGCCATAATGTAACCTTTGTTCTTTGCCAGGGGGCCTAGGGAGGGGTAGATGAATGCTCTGCATTACTATCATTGTGAAAAATAAAAAGACATCTGAAAAATGCTCCCTACCTGGTTTTCTCATTGTGAGGGAGAGTGGCGAGAATTAGACCTGCACTATATCAGCTGATGTCAACCTGAATCTGAGTAACTGGCTCCCTCTCCTGAATGACCCGAAGCCACATGTACTGCCTCAGGGCATTGAGATCAAATTGAAAGTGTTTGGCCACAACTAATTCACCTTGAATGTGATCATATGATGGTGGGCTGGTGACTCTGGTAGACACACGTGGACTGTTGTGGCAGGTCTGATGACCAAAATCTGTCCTTTTGATGAGGATTTTAAGGGATAGTTCACCCAAAAATAATAATTCTTTCATTTACTTAACCTCATGTCATTCCAAACCTGTATGAGTTTATATTTTGCTGTTGAACACAAGTCTTCATGCAACTTTCTTTAAAACAAACTCGTTGTCTGTTGTTTTGTTACTTAAACCATGCTACTACCCCTGTGGGCTGTTTTTTGGAAATTAGGGGGAAAGTCTTTTTTTTCTGTGGTCACTATGAACTGCTGTTCAGAAAAAAGTCTTATGAAGTACTTTTATGGTGTTTTTGGTCATCCTGACAGAACTCCTGTAATATGAAATAAGGCCTGTATGGGTCTTTCTGAAATGTTCCTAGTACACCCTTCTCTCACATATAAAGAAACTTGCATGTTCCTTGACTGTTTACAGTTCATGGTCTTTTGAAGTAGTTATGATTAGATTTTCAACACTCAGACAGCGAAAGCAAGCGTTTCCAGATTATCAAGATTCCTGACGCATATGATGAGGTCATAGGACACTGCGATTGTTCCAGGTACTTAGTCGGCTGGTGAAGTGACAGAATTATGTGTTGACATCCTTATCGAACCAGTCTGACAGGGAAAATCCACTCTGCGCTTGAAGTTTTAAAGAATGGAAGCAATTTATGCTGATCACTTTTTGATTCTTATTTTTGTGTTTTTGCAACAGGCGTCTTTGCCAAATGGTCACTCAGTGCCGCCATTCCTCGGGTGAGTATCTTTTAACAGAATTACTACAGCGCACTAGTATTTTAATGCATTCTCTATAATCACAAAATGGTTGTTTTCCTCATCAGGGGTGGGAATCCTTTTGCCACGGTCAAACTACGACCCACCGTCACAAATGACAGATCTGCACCAATCATATGAGACTGCATGCAGCCCCTGCCCCGATGTGAAGTTGAGTCTCAGACGTTTTGCCAATATTGATGCATTGCAGATATGGCAGAGGAACCAAATGAAAGGCTTCTGTTACAACATCAATTTTAATCCTCACAGTTTCTAAAAATGCAAACCAGCAGGTTAAAATTTACAGGAGGCATTATTTATAAGAATTTTAGGCTTTGATTAAATTATTGTTTTAAATTGTAACTGAATTCATACACTTGACAGGCTCTTGAATAGCTATTTTCTGACCATATTGGTCCTCTATGAATGGGGCCTTGTAAGGGTAAAGCAAAATCCCAAATGTATATTTTAAGGTACGAGTATTGCAGCCCCTAATTAGAAACACCTCACATAACCAAATCATATTTCATTTCAAAATCCAGTGAAGCAGTGTGAGGTTTGCCAGTTGCCAAAGTGTTCTGGGTTAGTTAAATTTTAACATTTTGTTATACAGTATCATGGTTTCATTGTTTTAAAACGCTGATGTAGTATTCTTATTCTTCACACCTTTACACCTTTAAAAGATGACAATATAAAGACACTTAGTTGAATTGATTATTCCTCATGTTAAAGATGAGTCCAATGTGTGGTGATGACATTCTTACTAGCTGCACAGTTGAATGTTGGCTTATTGGCTTTAGCTGGACATCAGCTCAAACTCGTGAACATTCTTCACTATGGAAGAGAAATCCTTGGGTCCTAACTAACTAAATACATACTGATTTTTTTTTTTAAGTCTTGTAAGGTTGTGTACATGTTATGCCTTTGCAAGCATCTTATCATGTTGGGGATACAGTCTTTTCTTTCATACCTTTTTCTTTTTGCATT
Organism: Garra rufa; assembly: GCF_049309525.1. Lineage (NCBI taxonomy): Eukaryota > Metazoa > Chordata > Actinopteri > Cypriniformes > Cyprinidae > Garra > Garra rufa. The sequence goes on from NC_133382.1 coordinate 17,233,675, forward strand.
TTAATATTATTAATTCATTGCCCCGTTCTTGTCATACCACATTACTCCAAAATAAAGATATATATGACTATTTGAAATGTGTTCGATGTTATTTTACCATTGTTCTGGTAAATTCCATTCTTGATAGTAGCTTAATTGTCCTGTTCTGTACAGGATAAAGGTAAATAATTATTCTGTCTAGATTATTAATTTTTAATTTGATAATCACACTTTATTTGTCCCATACACTGGTGCAGGTGAGTATAAGACATTTACTGTGTCCATTGTAAAAATCTGAATTTGTCATAAACGGGTTTATATGAGGTAAGGGTATGATGCATCATACAGTTGAGGTCAAAAGTTTACACCCCCCACCAAGAGGGATTATACAAGATACATGTCCTTGTTTATTTAGTACTGATCTGAATAAGATATTTCACATAAAAGATGTTTACATATAGTACACAAGAGAGAATACTAGTTGAATTTATAAAAATGACCCTGTTCAAAAGTTTACATCCCCTTGATTCTTAATACTGTGTTCTTATCTAAATAATCCACAGCTGTGTTTTTGTTTAGTGATTCACAAGTTGTTCACAAGTCCCTTGTTTGTCCTGAACAGTTAAACTGCCTGCTGTTCTTCAGAAAAAGCCTTCAGGTCCCACTAATTCTTTGGTTTTCCAGCATTTTTGTGTATTTGAACCCTTTTTGTATGATTTTGAGATCCATCTTTTCACACTGAGGACAACTGAGGGACTCATATGCAAATATTACAGAAGGTTCAAACGCTCACTGACGCTCCAGCAGGAAAAACCATGCATTAAGAGTCAGGGTGAAAACATTTTGAATTTGAAGATCAGGGTAAATTTACTTATTTTATCTTCTGCGCATCGTGTTTCCTTCTGAAGCATCAGTAAGTGTTTGAACCTTCTGTAATAGTTGCATATGAGACCCTCAGTTGTCCTCAGTGTGAAAAGATGGATCTCAAAATCATACAGTCATTGCTGGAAAGGGTCTGAAAAACCAAAGAATTTGTGGGACCTGAAGGATTTTTCTGAAGAACAGCAACCATTCAGGACAAACAAGGGAAGGGATGAACAACTATCACTACACAAATTAACACAGCTGTGGATAATTCAGGTAAGATCACAGAATTAAGAATCAAGAGGATGTAAAATATTTTTTTAATATAAATTCAACTATCATTTTCTCTTGTGGCCTAATGTGTAAACATCTATTATGTGATCTTATTCAGGTCAGTACTAAATAAACAATTAACATTTTGCAGATTCTGAAAGGGGGGTGTAAACTTTTGGCCTCAACTGTAGCAGATAACAGTATGCACTTTACTGAAGTGCTGTAGTCAAGGATACAACAAAAAAGTTGTATTTTTATATTTGCGTTGGATGTTTCTCTTAATCAGACCTTCACCTACAGAAAAATCTTCACACCTTGAGCTTTTGTCTGTTACCTCAAAACATTAGCAAAAAGGTACGAGAATGCCATTACTACATGGAAAATATAACAGTAATAATAGTCTCTGACCGATTTTATTACGTTTTGTGTTTGATGATACACGACATAACAGAATGGTGCTAGGCAACAAAACAAATTATCCTATGGGTGGGGATCAGTGCAAATAAGTTTCCCGGAAAAGAAATGGGTAGATAAAGAGAAAGAGACCTAATAGTACCGGAAGTAGTAATAATAACCAAAATAACCTTAATAATACATATATGTGTTAATAATATAGGTTTAACGGACAGAAATGTGAAGGTGGTGTGTATACTATCTGAGGGCACCATAGTAACAACCTCTACCATCCCATTATAATTTAACATGAGTTAATAGCGCCTCTCGCCGGGCCAACAAGCAATTGCTACCAGTGCAATTATCCTAGCACTTCCTGTTTGGAATCTCTGGGGTGTCAACATCGCGCAAATCACAGGCAGATTTCGTAAAGCCGAATGGTCTCAAAATGACAACATAAGCTAAGTGTTTACACCCTGACACAGACAAGGTATGTAACGCTGGCTACGGCTTATATACACTGTCAGCTATGCTGAGGATGCAAAAACTGCCATGATATTTACCTTCCGTTGTAATGTACATGCACCTGTCACTGCGGAAGACAGACAGCTGCAGTCATTCATTTCTAAATCTTTGTCTTTTGACTGTATTGTAGTCATATTCCAGTTTTTGGCAGATAATATGCTATTGTTAAGTACTCTACACGTCTATTTCCTATGTGCTGTTAGTGCCAGCTAGCATGCTATCCTGCATTACCTGCATCAACAAACAAGCGTTCAACAATAACAACAACAACACGCATTATCAAACTATATATGATTTAGAAACGTTTGTAACATTTTGATCTTCACTAACAAAAAGGTACAAAAATACCATGGTATTACTATATTTTTTACATGGATGATACTATGTTAATCCTTTTTAATGTTTACCATAGTATCTGCTTTAGTAAATACTAACGTCACTTTCTTTCTCAGTAGTAATATGATGGCATTTTGTGAAGTACCTATCCATGGCATTAAAACTCATACTATATTATGTTTAACACTGCAGTACTGTTTTATAATGGTGGTTTGTGATTTAGTTGAACCCTGGAATCATGGGTTTCATTTATAGCTTAGAAGGCAACTACATAACAGTTGTCAACAGGTCTCTTTTAGTGTATCAGCACTGTTTTGGCAGCGTGAGGAACAGTAATGAGAATCAGCTGACTCCAGATCTGCTGTCAAAGCAGAGAAAAGAGTAGGCAGGAAATTCTGCTTCATTTGAGAGCAATTAACTTTGTGTGTCCTTGTTTGCTTCTGAACACGTTTTGTAGCCATAAAGTGATGCTGAGGTGTTTGTTTATCTGCAGATCTGTGTCTTGTCTCTTGTAGCAGGGTGCATCATGCCGGGCTCCCTCCTGTGGGCTGTTGATGTGTACGGGAGGGTTTATAGCCTTTCGACAGCGGGACAGCAGTGGGAGCATTGCCGAGATGCCCACTTGGAGTTCAAGCGTGTTACGGCTGTACAGCAGTGCAGCTGGAGCATTGCCTGTGACCACAACATCTATTTGTACGTCCATGCCAGTGATGTGCCCATACGCTACCAAGAGGAGACATATGAAAACCAGGTGTGCTCAGTAGTAATATACAGACTGTTATTAGTATGTGGGGAAAAAATCCTGTAAATCAACCAACAAGCAGAAAAATATACACAGGAAATTATGTTTAAGAGCCCATGCAGACCATGACTGTGTGCTTGGGTTTGTAAACCTTTTAAATGTGACCCTGGACCACAAAACAAGTAGTAGGGGTCAATTTTTTTAAATTAAGATTTATACATTATCTAAAATCTGAATAAACTAAGCTAAATAGTCTTTCTATTGATGTATGGTTTGATAGGGCAATATTTGCCCAATATTCAACTATTTGAAAATCTGGATCTGAGGATGCAAAACAATCTGAAATTTTTTAACTAGAACAAACTGATTTTTTTCTCAGGATTCTTTAATGTATGCATTTATTTGAAATAGAAATCTTTTGTAACATTATGAATGCCTTTACTGTCTCTTTCAACCAATTTAATGCTTAAATACAGGTTTAGCTTATTAAAATGTATATATACAGGTAAACTAAAAATTATTCAAACACCAGATATAATTTTTTCATATTTTTTTTACTAGTGTCTGCAGGACACTATAGTGCATTTATGTAAATGAGGATAGCAAAATAAAGTAAATTGTGACATATTATGCCCCAAAATTCTTCATACAGTGGACCACCAGTAAAACTAATACAAATTTGGCACCAAAAATTTGATTTGACACTTTGACCTGACCATGTTTTGTTCCATACCTTTCTATCAAAGTTATCTGACATTATCAAGATGAATTTGTTCAGACACAGTTTAACTCTTGAGTTCTTGTCATATTTTATTACAAGTTTCTAAACTATAGCGAATAAACTGTGATATTGTGAGGATTTTTTTTTAATATTAAGATATATTCACTAACGTATTTTCGAGGTGTATAAAATAAGTTGGTTGGTGGTTTTACCACATCATATTTTAAGAGTCATTAAATTGAAACTTTTTTTAGAACTGTATGGCACCATAATGAATATAAAGAGTACATGCCTGACTGCTTTAAGCTAGATTTTATATTAAACACTGTTATTTTTTGGTAAAACTTTACAATAAGGTTGATTAGTTAACATGATTTAAGAATGAACAATACTTCTACAGCGTTTATTAATCTTAATATTAATTTTGGCATATAGTAATGAATTATTAAAAGCACAAGTTGTGTTTGTTAACATTACTATGAACAAACAGTGAACGACTGTATTTTGATTAACTAACATCAACAAAGATGAATTATTAATGTAGTAAAGGTATTGTTTATTGTTCTTTCATGTTAGTTAACTAATGTTAACAATTGACACCTTATTGTAAAGTGTTACCTATTTTTCATTAACCCTACAGCATTTGTTATCATCAAATGAGACTCACTTATGGTTTTCCTGTTCCCTAACAGAGGTGGAACCCTGTCGATGGCTTCTCGGACCGGCTGTTGCCCAGTGACCGCTGGCTGTGGAGTGATGTCACAGGGCTGAAGCACCAGCCTCTGGGTGACTTTCAGCTGCCTTCCGAGAACTGGGAGTGGGAGGCGGACTGGTACGTGGATGAAAACTTCGGAGGGGAGCCCACAGAGAAAGGGGTCAGTATTGACATCTTTAGAAGCTTTCACTTGCTTAAAGCCATAGCTGATATTCTGTGTGTTTTTAGGGATGGACATATGCCATTGATTTTCCAGCCACTTATACGAAAGACAAAAAATGGAACTCTTGTGTGCGTCGCCGCAGATGGATACGAAACAGGAGGTACAAGGCACAGGACACTTGGGTCAAGGTGTGTACCATCAAATCTTGAAAGCAATTATACATGTTATCTTAACTGTTTCTCTTTAATGTTGATGAAACTTATTTCTGTGTGTCCTTGAATTTTATATGTGAGAGCAGATTCCCTCCGAGCAGACTGTGTCTCTTCCTGACCCGTTTAATGACATCTCTTGTGGTGGATGGGAGATCACTGAGGAGCCCAGAGGGTGTCTGGCACTGTGGGCGGTCTCTCTGCAGGGAAAGGTCAGCACTCGGTTTGTTTCAGACTTACATACAGTGTCCAACAACACCCCATGCTTTCATAATTGATTAATTTTTCAGTCCTTACAAAGCTGTACAGAGTGTTTTACAGAGTATAGATACATTTCTATTCATCCACAGAAAGATTGATTTTTTTTTTTGTATTTCCGAGCAGGTGTGGTTCCGTTGTGGCATCAACCACCATAATCCTGAGGGTTCTGTTTGGGAGGAAGTCTCTGTACCAGGGGAGGTTGTGCAGATCAGCTGTGGCCCCGGTGACCTGGTGTGGGCTGTCCTGTGGGAGGGTCATCTGCTGGTCAGAGAGGGCATTGGCAGAGACTGCCTGATGGGTGAGTGTAGTGGTGCAGTACACAGAAATAACAAATTTGGGAAGATGATAGACATTCAGTAATATTGATGAAATCACAGGGTCATCATGGGTCACGGTGGAGTCGCCGAGCCCTGGAGTGGGTGCCGTACACGTAGCAGTTGGTGTGAATGTAGTGTGGGCCATCACTAAAGATCATAAAGTAAGTCATATTTTAATTAATACAATTTTTCACTTACATATACAGTGGGGTCCAAAAAATGTTAATAATTCTTATTAGGGCTGTCAGTTTAACGCATTAACTTAATTAATTAGTTAAGAAAAAAATAACGTGATTAAAATTTTTTTAATGCAGTTAACGCACTTGTCTTGCCCCCAGACCTGTACATCATCTTATATTTCATATAGTTGACTGTTGACAATTATAATGCAGGGCAGCAACTCTATAAATGCAGTTATGCCGTAAAATTCAAGATATTGGTGCGCAAAATGCCCCAAATGAGTATTTAGTGCATTCAGTGCTGACTTTGTCCTGAATCCTGAGTTTAAATGTGATTTAATGCAACAGTTCAGTAAAAAAGAAGTTGATATTGTGTTCTACTTTGTTTTGCTCAATTTTGCAGAGAACGAATTGTTGTGCGTCTTTGAGCAGCACAGCGGTGTTTAGATCCGAAGTAAATTGTGCGTTTTGACCGATTCGTATGATAATGATTCGAAGGCCGATTCATAAACAGAGCCATTTATTTCATTTCTAACTGAATCAGCTGTTTGAATGAATCGAATGAATGACTCATAAAGAGTTTAACCGCCACCTGCTGGCAGATTTAGTTTCTTATTAGGGGTATCATTATTCATTAAACAATAGACTAATAATTATAATAATAATATAATAATAATAAAAACATTAAAGGCATAGTTCACCGAAAAATTCAATTCTGTCATCACCCTCGTGTCATTTCAAAGTTTGAAATTTAAACCTTTCTTTTGTGGAACATAAAATAAGGTATTTTGAAGACTGTTGAAGCTGTTTTGGTTAACCGTTGGAAAAATACTGCAATCTTTCTTAAATTATCTTCTTTTCTTTTTTTATTCTCTATGTTCCATAGTTTATGTTAGGCCGTTGCAGTCTAAATGTTTATGTATTATTTAATGTTAAATTAAATAAAATATTTATTTCTAAAGCTGCTATTTGTAATGTCTACTTGATACTTTCTCATTTAACACAAAACACAGCTTTAAATAATCTTTTTGTGGGTATTTTCACAGTCCAATTTATTTTGCAAATTAAAATTTGATTAAAAATTTTAATCGACTGACAGCCCTAATTCTTACACATTTTGTATACACTACTGTTCAAAAGTTTGAGGTCAGTAAAGAAAAAAGAAAAGAAATTCATACATTTATTTAGCAAGGATGCATAAAATTGATGTTGTTGTCATCAAAAGTGACAATTAAGATTTCTATTTCAAATAAATGCTAAATGCAAATAAAATGTCTGTCTTTTGATTTTGTTTATTAATCAAAGAATACTGAAATGAAAAAGTATTAGGAAACACACCTGTTTTCAACAATGATAATAAGAAAGTTTTTTAGCACTAAATCAGCATATGTGACCCTGGACCACAAAAGTCGCTGGGGTGTATTTGTAGCAATAGCCAAAAATACATTGTATGGGTCAAAATTATTGATTTTTCTTTAATGCCAAAAATCATTAGGAAATTAAGTATCATGATCCATGAAGATTTTTTATAGCTACTATAGCTACTATAAATATATCAAAATGTAATTTTTGATTAGTAATATGCATTGTTAAGAACTTAATTTGAAGAACTTTAAAGGTGTCCTCGCCAGGTATTTACATTAGTTAACAACATTTATTGTGATCTTAAAATTATATTTAAAGGAAACGGACACCTGAAATGTAACTTTTTTTATTTTCAGTAATATCAAGGTCATTTATTTTTGATCCATAATATTTTTTATTTTGAGAGAATTTCATGGTACTAATTAATATTTATGCAATAATTCTGAGCAATTTTACCCAATTTAGTATTGAAAATACTACAAAACATTTTAACATTTTAATATTGCTTTTCAATTTTTGCAGTATTTCATGTTAAATAGAGACAATGCCTTTTAAAAACGATTTTTGAAGTCAGATTAGTGCCATCTGGTGGGAGTAAAAAAAGTGTGTGTAAGTGACTCACTTACACACACTTTTTTTACTCCCACCAGATGGCACTAATCTGACTTCAAAAATCGTTTTTGTCAGTATGTGTCATACTATGTCAAATCGTGACACAGTGTCAAATCGTATGTGTCAGTTTTAAATTTAAATTGTATAATATAAAATTTTATAATAAGAGTTCACAGTTTTGTTGTTTTTATTTTTGAGAAAATAAATGCAGCCGTGATGAGCATAAGGGACTTCTTTGTAAACAATTAAAAAACAAACATTTGAGCAGATGAAAATGTAATTTTTTTTATTGATACGTGTTTTTCCTTACCTGCTTATTTCTAATAGGTCTGGTTTAGACGGGGTGTGAATTCTCATAATCCTTGTGGCTCAGGTTGGATAGGTATGGTTGGAGAGATGGTCATGATCAACGTGGGTCTCAATGACCAGGTCAGAAATTAATAATGTTTCCTATTTGGTTTACCTTATTAATTCCTATTTGCCTTACTTACCTTATAAGTTCCTAATTAATTCATAAGTCTGTAATGTGCGCTTGAAAAAATTCAACAAATCTTGGGCAGAAAACAACAGAATAAAGTGCGTATTCTTGGCCACTGATTTCTTAAAGTCTTAACCCAGAAACTTTCAAATGCATTGATGTATTAAAGAATTAGTTCACTTCCAGAACAAAAATGTACAGATAATTTACTCACCCCTTTGTCATCCAAAATGTTTATGTCTTTCCTTCTTCAGTTTAAGGAAAACCTTTTTGGATTTCTCTCCATATATTGGACTTCTGAGGTGCCTGTGAGTTTGAACTTCCAAAATGCAGTTTAAATGCAGCTTCAAAGGGCTCAAAACAATCCCAGCCGAGGAAGAAGGGTCTTATAAATGAAGCTGCATGTAAACTTGGATTTTGGAAGTTTAAACTTGGGGGCACCTTTTAGTCCGCTACAGCAGTGGTTCCCAAAGTAGGGGTCGCAACCCTCTGGGGGGTCGTGAGACATTGAGCGGGGGTCGCGAGATGATTCCAAAGAAATCAAAATTTTTTTTTTTAAACTATTATAAATATTTTATCCATAACTAACAAAAGATAAAAACTAGTAGTTAATAGTTACATTTAAAAAACATGCAAATTAAAAAGCCATGAGCCCTGCGAATTTCTTTCCGTTTGAACGCGACCTCTGAGGTGATTACGACAGATTAACGACACAACAATAGCGTCCGTTGCAGCAGATCAATTTACAGCACAGTGTTATACATTCCGACATGTGCACGTAACGTGTAGGTAATTTTCACCGCTTTATGCTCAGGATATTATTTTTTGTTAAAATGAAACGCTGGTTAATATCGACCAATGACAACACAGATAGGCCAGCGGAGGAAAACGGAGAAGCACCACCGTCAGAAAGTCCAACGTCCTCATGTACGGAAAGAGACCGGCATGTGCATAAAGAGGACATCCATAAACAGTCGGCTCAGCCTCCAAGTGTCGAAAGTATCGAGAGGAATTTATCCAGTATGGATTCACATGCGTCATCGTCAATAACGTACAGCATCCCAAATGTGTAGTGTGCACCGAGGTGCTTGCACATGAAAGCCTAAAGCCTGTAAAAATGCTTAGACACATGAAAACTAAGCATCCCTCTCTTGCTGACAAACCAGTAGATTTTTTCCGGCGAAAGGAGCAAGAGTTACAAGGTCAAAAGAAAGTCCTAACTAAATAAACAACAATCCCCGCAAAAGCTCAAAAGGCGTCATATGAGGTGGCATATTTAATTGCACAGGCAAAAAAGCCATACACGATCGGGGAAACCCTCATTAAACCCGCTGCTATAGCTATAAGTCGGGCTATGCATGGAGATAAACTGGCCCGTGAGCTAGAATCGGTGCCGCTGTCTAACGGGACTGTTGCCCGGCGTATCTCCGACATGGCCCAGGACATAAAGTGTCAACTGGTGGACAGACTGAAGAAAGGGAAATATGCTTTACAGTTAGACGAATCCACAGATATATCAAACTCTGCCCAGCTGCTTGTATTCGTCAGATACAGTTTTGATGGAAAACTTAACGAGGATATATTGCACCCCTCTGGAGGGAACGTGCACAGGCGAGGACATTTTCACAAAACTTGACAACAAACTAAAAGAAGATGGACTGTCTTGGAGCGAGTGCGTCGGTGTGTGTACAGACGGTGCTGGAGCAATGCTCGGGAAAAAGAAAGGTCTTAAAGCAAGAGTCTTACAAGTGGCACCTCACGTAATATTCACGCATTGTATTATACACAGAGAAGCTCTTGCGAGCAAAACACTTGATCCAGAACTTAAACGTGTTCTTGAGACTTCGATAAAAATGGTCAACTATATAAAAGCGCGTCCACTCAATACCAGACTGTTTGCCACTCTCTGTAACGAACTGGGATCGGAACATGAGTGCTTGCTTTTCCATACAGAAGTCAGGTGGCTTTCGCGAGGCAATGTGCTCTGCCGCCTGTTTGAGCTGTGAGACGAAGTGCGCTTATTTCTGATGGAGCATGGGTCCCAGCTCGCTGACCACCTCATTGATCCTGACTGGTTAACAAGGCTAGCGTATTTGGCTTGCATATTTGAAAAACTGAACGGACTTAATATGTCATTGCAATGTGAGAACACACACATAATTTCGCTGAATGATAAAATTCACGCATTCAAGAGGAAACTTGGGCGCTGGACTGAGCGAGTTGAAATAGGAAGGATTGATATGTTTTCTGAGCTGGACGAATTCATGGAGGAAAACGAACTGAGTGTTAACATAGTGAAGAAGTCTATCACATCCCACCTTCAAGCCCTCCTGGAACACTTTAACAGGTATTTCCCGGAGGAAACAGCTCCAGAGCTATATGACTGGATAAGGTCACCATTCACTGTAACGAGGGCAAATCATCTTACATCGGACATGGAGGACACATTGGTTGAACTGTCATGCGACCGAACCTTGAAGACAGTGTTTAATTCCAAGAATCTGGCTGAGTTTTGGATTTCAGTGGAGAGGGAATACCCACAACTATCCAAGGCCGCTATGGATGTACTGATGCCGTTTTGCACTACCTACTTGTGCGAAAAGCTTTTTCGGCACTCACGTACATTAAAAATAAATACAGGTCGCGACTGAACGTGGAGGATGATCTCCGAGTCGCGGTCTCCAAAATTACCCCAAGAATGGACTTGCTGTGCTCCAAGCATTGTGCCAACCCATCTCATTAGGTGAGGTGTTTTCTTGAAATTAAACGAATGTGTAAATAACTATAAAAAAGTTATATGGTTGTTAGACCGTTGTGTTCTTTTGTGTTGTCAAGCTCTTGTTGGATAGGATATTTTGTTGAAATTAAACAAATGAGTAAATTACTATTAAAAAAATTATATGGTTGTTAGACCGTTGTGTTCTTTTGTGTTGTCATGCTCATGTTTGGATAGGCCTATTGGCGCATGTGCGCCGTTGTGCGCAACGTTTGTATATTTTAAACACTTCCTAAGATAGTGGGGGTCACGAGTCACTGGCATGGTTATTTTGGGGGTCGTGAGCTGAAAAGTTTGGGAACCCCTGCACTACAGTATATGGAGATAATTCCTAAAATGTTTTCCTCAAGAAACAATTTCTTATTGACTGAAGAAAGAAAGACATAAACATCTTGGATGACGGGGGGTGACCAAATTATCTGAAATATTTGTTCTGGTAGTTAACTACTCAATTAATTGATTAAATTAACAAATACATTATATTATATAAAAAAAGGTAACATAAACATGTTATTTTTTGTTCAGTGTAAAACACAAATGTACAAATATTAGTGTGTTATAAGATATTATGCTATATTCATGTATTTACCTAAGTATGTGTTTCTAGTGAGAATTATAGGTTCTGAAACCATTTCAGTAGTTATTTAACTGAGGTCTTTGGATATATGATGTGTATTTGTGCTCAGGTGTGGGGTATTGGTTTTGAAGACCGGGCGGTGTACTTCCGTCAGGGTGTGACTGCCAGCGAGCTGAGTGGAAAGACCTGGAAGGTTGTGTCTGTACCCAGAGATAGTGAATGTTCCCACTCTAGTGCCAGTGCAAGCAGCCTTCAGAGGTTAGTTAACTTCAGGTCACTGGTTGACAATCCTAGTTCTTCTGTTGTGCTACTGTTATTGGTAGATCTTTCTGGACATTTCTTTAGGAATTTTATTACAAATTAATTATACTGCCAGTACAACTAAGATTTTAAAACAAAAAAGTAACTGTAACATTTTGTTGTAAACATTAATCTAATTATATATTTATGATGATCATATGTAGACATATGATGGGTGACGTGTTCTGTACTAGAAAACAATCCATGCTCCTATTGCTTGTTGCTTCTGAAAGTCGCCTTTAATTTGGCAAAGAGGTTAGACATTTCTCAATATTGGATTCACCTACAGTGCAAAGCATAAATGAGTACACCCCCTCTAAAACTTAACAAATTGAGCAATTACTCTTCACTTGAAAGACATATTAGGATTCTTTGGAGATATAATGTTCCAACAGGCCTGCTTGATCAATTACCAAAGAAGAATGTCAAAATTATTTAGCAAATTAAGATTTTCCTGTCAAAGTGATAAAATGTTGTGTTGCAAAAATGAGTACACCCTCCTGAAAGTTACTAAATAAAACTAAAAAAAAAAAAAAAAAAGTGAAGGTTTAAAGCTATTTTTGATCAACTGGTAAGTATTCTGAACCAAAACTTTTTAAAACAAGTAATTTCCTGACAGTTAAAGGAATTTTATAGCCTACTGAATCATACACGGACTTAATGCTGTCAACAATGAAACCAATTGGGAGAGAACTGCCAGGTGACTTATTTCTTAGCAGAAAAGAGGACAGTGGTACAAGAGGAATACCAAATTATTGTTTTAAGTGTGAAAATATAGCAGAAGTAGCACTGACATTCAAAAACAATGGACTTGTGACAAGGCTCCTGAAACAACCAGGTCTTCACTTTAAGTTTTCATTTAATGATGAATGAATTTTTGCTACAAAATGAGGCGCAGAAATACCATGTAAGAGTATCAGAGCCGGCAAAAGCTATGAAGAGTGACACTTTATCTCACAGAGTACGAAGCAGCCTGCAGAAGTGACATGCATGGTTATTGTCACCACTAGAATTACCTACTGTAGCCAAAGCACAGTAAACTCATTTAATCTCTTCCAAGGCCCATATTTACAAAATATAGACTTCTGGAAATCCATACTCTGGGGTCAAGGGACCAAGTCAATCATTTCGGATCCAAAAGCATCCAAAATGTTCTGGTGTTGCTACAGGAGGAGTACAGCGAGAAGTGCCTGGTACCTACAGTGACGTTCAGTGGTAGTAAAGCTCTTCTACAGGTATGTATGAGATGAGTGCTGAAGGTGTGAGGGAGCTGTGCTTTATCAGTGCTGTCATAAATTCACAAACTACTGTGTGATGTAATACAAAAAACTGAAACTGCAGATGCTACCCTCTCCTCATTCCCTGCATTATTGGGCATTTTTTCAGCATGACAATGAGGATATTTATTCTCCCAAGGTGAAAAACCTTGAGTGGACATGTATTTCACTCAGTATTAACACTCTTGAGCAGCTGTGGGGGATTCTGTAGAGACGAGCTAAGCAAAACTCCCCATTAAAGACCAGGGCATTTAAGGAGGTCGTCCTCCAGGAGTTAAACAGGACAGATGTGAAAATTTGCCATGAACTTGTACACTCAGTGCCAAGAAGGGTCAGAGCAGTATACTTAATGTTCTGGAGGACATATTAAGTACTAGAATATTATACATTTGCTGAAATACATATAGGGTGTACTCATTTCTGCAATCCATTATTTAAACAAAATTGGCTAATTATATTACAGGAAATATTGGAATATATTTTGTTGTTTTTATTAAGTATATGTTTAATGCATTTAAATATTGCCATCTTTCCATGAATTATATTAGTGATCATTAAGAAAATACATCTTTTATATATATTAAGAGGGGTTGTACTCATTTATGCTGTGCACTGTACATCCTGTTACCAACAGCCACTGTTTGGTTTGTGTCACCATATGTTGACGTAATGTCAGCTGAAACAGGAAGACAGGGCGGGACATCAAGCAGTCCCACCCCCTTTTTAAAGTAGCCAATTTTTTTTTTATTTATTTTTTTTTTATCACAGCTTGGGTTAGAGCCATTGAGCATTTGATGTAGATTTGTTATTGTCCGATACGCTTTGTGACGCTTTGTGACGCTTCAGAGCATTTGACTGGACAGAAAGTTTGATGAGAAGCTGAAGTGCAGGGTGATGTCATCAAAATCGTTGATCCTTTACTGCAAAATTCATCACTTTCTTACTTAGATTTTTTTGTCTTGTTTCCTGCCAAAATACCTAAAAATTCTTAAATCAAGATAAAAATTGTCTTGTTTTCAGAAAAAACTAATTAAATGTGTTTTTGCTTGAAACAAGCAAAATAATCTGCTAATGGGGTAAGACAAATAATCTCGTTTTCTGTTTGAAATAATTTTTAGATATTTTGGCTGGAAACGAGACAAAAAATCTAAGCAAGAAAATTTTGTCACTGTTTTGCAACACACTAGCTTATAGACAACCTTAAGGCTAACATATTTATCCTAAAAGAAGAAAATAAATACATTTTGATTTCATGGGGACTTTAAAGGCATAGTTCGGTCAAAAATAAATATAACCCCATGATTTACTTACCCTCAAGCCAACCTAGGTGTATATAACTTTCTTTTCTAAAATGAATCTGAGTTATATAAAAAAATGTCCTGGCTCTTTCAAACTTTATAATGACAGTGAATGGAAGTATTAAGCTTCTGAAGTCCAGAAAAAGCATCATTATAAAAAGGCCTTTTGAAGCAAATCGATGCATTTGTGTAAGAAGAAGAATATGCATAAATTATCCAAAACTTTATAAACTGTAATCTCAAGCTTTCGCTAACTGTTGTACTGTTTGTGCTTTCACGAGAGAGTGGCGTTAAGTGGAGCACTTTTAATGATGGATGGATGTACTTTATTATTGGACTGCAAAATCTTAACACCCATTCACTGGCATTATAAAGCTTGGAATAGCCACGACATTTTTACAAATAACTCCTCTGATTGTATTCGTTTGAAAGAAGAATGTCAAATACACCTAGGTTGGCTTGAGGGTGAGTAAATGATGAGGTGATTTAAACTTTTGGGTGAATTATCCCTTTAAATGTTAGGTATTCATTAAAAAATAGTTTACAATGTATTGTCGTATGTGACAAATTATATTTATATTTTTATATTTAATGGTGTTTTTTTTTCAATACCTATTTAATTTGGAATCATAGTTGTGAATTCTATTAGTTTACTCTATTAGTAAACTTCTGGTGCTGTACATTAACACTATGCCTCTACACCTTACAGTGCTGGTTGTTTTTTTGGTGATGAGGTACGCGTACAGTCCCAGGCGTCAGTCTTGAGTGATGTAGACCCTGAGACTGAAAGAGCTGGGGGTGAAGCAGTTCCAACATCTGAGATAGGAGATGCCCCTAAACCACGCATCCCCAAAGTGACCAGTGACAGCTTCATCTCAGAGCTTGTGTCCGACCGTGAAGGCCAGATCAGTCGCCGTGACGTCCCCCCAGCTGGCCCATCTATTCCTGAGGAGGATCACACAGAAAAAGAGGTGGAAGACAGGGCTTCCCCAACCCAGGTTCTGTCTCCTAGCCAATCAGGTGGGGTGGATCCTCAGTGGAGCAATGTGGACCTAGAGGAAGCCCAGACGCACCATGCATCTGGACCTGGAGACGCAGCTGAAACCAGCAGCCTGTCCTCTGTAGCCACCTATAACTTGGCCCTAGAGGAGCCTTATGGGCCAGATGAACATCCAAAATGGGCCTGGGTTAGTGGTGGGGGATGTCTGGTTGAGTGTCACACTCAGCTGAACTGGTTCAACTCATCTACATCCACAGGTCAGCCAAGTATCATGACATACTGAAATAAAATCAGTATTGTGATATAGTTTACCTTTTTAAAACAGAGAATTAGAATTAGAATGTAAATATTAGCATTGTATTTTTTTACAATAATTTTACAATATATTTTGTTTAATGGTTTTATTTCATAATAATCCCAATAAAGTAATTATTTTGTATAATCGTATTGAATTTGTCAAATACAGTGGGAATGTGCCTCAGGTGGAAGGATATTTCTAAAAATGGTTATAGAAAGAGATTTGAGTTGGTTCTTGTAGAAAGTAAATCTAAGTATGAACGCCTGTATTTTTAAAGTTTTCCCCAAATCATTCAGCCCTAAAAGAACCAAAAAATGACTTTTTCAGCTTTTTGCTGTATAAATTACATGAAAACAAAAATCGCAATGTCACTGTTTTCCAAAATTGTGCAGCCCTATTACCATCTATGTAATTGAATTTGATGATTCACTTTGTCCTTGACCGTTTCAAATGTGGTTTTCTCCTCAGCCCTGAACTCCTCCATGCAGGCCATGTCTCTCTCTATTACACCTGCTCAAACAGCTGCATGGCGTAAACAGATATTTGAGCAGCTCAGTGAACGCTCCAAGAGAGAAATGGAGAATTTCATGCATTATGAGCAGGCCATTGAACAGGTAGTGCTCACACACAAAACAGTTTACCTCGGCTCATGTTTTCAGCAATACTAACCAGTTTTGTCATTTATGATTTTTGATTATATCCAGACTGTCGTTGATATAGCAACAGTAAGTTCTATAGTTAGATTAAAATGCAAAGCAACAGTTACTGTGACAGTGGCCCTCAGCTTGGTAGAACCATGTTACCCGAGTTACCTCTAGAAAAAAGAATCTTTTGGCTTAAACCTTAAAAAAAAATTATAATTTGATCATTTATCTTGATTCCTGTTTTTTTCACAGTCTGTATGGGTGAAGAAAGGCACCATGCAGTGGTGGCGAGACTGGAAACCTCATAAGTGGGTGGATGTTCAGTTTGCGCTGGAGCAGTTTTCAGGAGCAGAGGGCAACAAGGATGGGATTTTGTTCATCTATTACACATTTAATGATGAAAAGAAGGTAATCTTACATCTTTGATCAAATCAAAGTTGTAGTTTTGTCGGTTTTTAATCCATGTTGATAGCTTTAAGGTCATTTAGTAAGGTTAGCGTAGTGCCAAAAGTTGATTAAAATCTCCAGTAGATTTTTTTCTTCTAGGAAAATTGACTAAAGATATATGCCACATTATTTATACTGTAGCTGGAAACTAATCTAAAGCTTATTAGCTGTACAAGGACTTGATAACTTTTTGTTGGAAATACACCACTGATCAAAATTTTAGAGTTTAAAAGATTTTCTTTTGAGAAAGGATGCATTAAGCTTATTAAAAGTGTCAATAAAGATGTGTAAGTTTACTAAAGACTTCTAAATGCCGTATTTATAATCTCATCAAGGAATCTTGACAATGAGTTTCGGTTTCAACAAAAGTATTAAGCACAGTCATTTTTCAACATGATAATAAGAAATGTAGAGATAAGAAGAAGAAAAGTTTCATGAGCACCAAATCAGCACATTAGCAGTGCCTTATTTTTTTTTAAAGATTTATGTTGCAGCCTTATGTTTAACTGCTTTAAATTACTTTTTTAACCACATCAATTTACACTCCATACATGCTAAAGACAAAGCACAAAACAGATTTGTGACAACGTTTCAAATTTATTAAATATAAAATACTGAAGTACATTGCATAAGTATTCATACCCTTAACACAGTTCTTATCAAAGTCTTTTTGGGTATGATGTGACAATTTTTGCACATCTGCATTTGGCAATTATCACACATGATGCTTGGAATTGAGGTTCACCACAGAATCTTGTTCCTCACAGTCTGAGAGCTCTTTAGGTGCTTTGTTGCAAATTTCAAGCGTGTTTTCATGTGTTTTCACTGAGGAGAGTATTGAGTGTGGACACACCACCATAAAGACCAGATGGGTGAAGTGTTGCAGTATGAATACATTTGCAAGGCACTGTACAGCATAATAAAATTGAAAACATATTTTCCATATTATTAAAAATCACAATATTATTTTTTTGTTTTGTTTTTTAGTCAAATAAAAATAATAATTGTCAAGAAAAGTTAGCATAAGAGACTGAACATTGACTGAACACTGAAAATCTGAACAACATCAAACTTGTGAATGGTAGTGTATACGAACAAAGGAAGAAATCTGTGCCTGTGAAATGATTTCACGCAGTCTAAATTCAACCCTTGTTTTACCTTTTTTTCTGCTCTTTCTCTGTCCAGTATCTCCACGTGTTCATTAATGAAGTGACAATCCTGGTGCCAGTACTGAATGACTCCAAGAACACATTTGCCATCTATACAGCAGAGCGAACCAAACAAAGGTGGCCTATCCGCCTGGCTGCAGCCACAGAGCTGGAGATGCATGACTGGGTGAGAGAGAGAGAGGAGAGAACATTAATCATGGGAAATGTGTAATTTGTGTAATTACCTTGCTCTTTGACTGACAGTTTTTTTCATCCTATCAGCTGGCTCTGCTAAGTGTGTCCTGCTGTGACTCTAGAGGTATTCAGGGCCCTCCCTCGAAACAAGCCATCTGGTCAGTCACCTGTAAAGGTGACATCTTTGTGAGCGAACCTACAAAGGAATTAGAGGCATCTCCCTACCCAACAGCCTGTGATCAGATGTAAGAATCAGATGACTGATTGATTTTATGTGAACAAATTTAAAGGAACATTGTCCTATCAGAACCAAAAAAACCTTTGTGCATCATTACAGTCACACATAACATCAAGAAGTCCACACATTATGCAAGAATTTACTTGAAATATTAATTTAACTCTTTTACTAGTATATTTTTAAATTTAATTTATGATGGCATGTACAGTTGAGGTCAAAACTTTTCATACACCTTGCAGAATCTGGAAAATGTTAATTTTTTGATCATACAAAATGCATGTTATTTTTATTTAGTACTGACCTGGATAAGATATTTCACATAAATGATGTTTACATATTGTGCACAAGAGAAAATAATTGTTGAATTTATAAAAATGGCTCCTTTCAAAAGTTTACATACACTTTCGATTCGTAATACTGTGTTGTTACCTAAATGATCCACAGCTGTTTTTTATTTAGTTTACTTTAGTTTTGTTTTTTGTTCCATGTTTTGTTTTGTTTTTTTGTTTCATGATAGCTGTTCATGAGTCCCTTATTTGCTGAAATTCTTTGGTTTTTCAGCATTTTTGTGTATTTGAGCCCTTTCCAACAATGACTGTATGATTTTGAGAACCATGTTTTCACTCTGAGGACACCTGAGGGACTCATCTGCAACTATTACAGAAGGTTCAAATGCTCACTGTTGCTTCAGAAGGATAAATGATGCACCAGGGGATTCTTAGATTAATAGAAAGCATTTATATGAAATAGAAATTCTTTGTAGCAATGCACAAGTCTTTATTTGTACATCCTTATTTTGCATCCATACTGAATAAAAGTACTAATTTCTTTTTTTAAAAATCTATCTGACACCAAACTTTTGAACAAGTGTATATTCATAAACATTATCCTTTGTCTTGCTGTTATGCCTTATAGCAGTTCATGAATAGTCATAATGGAAATATGACTGCTCTGAAAAAAAAAATCTTTGTCATCATGGGCAGGTTCTGGCGTCAGGTCGGAGGGCATTTGCGTATTATTGAGTCCAACAGTCTTGATGTGGTGTGGGGGATTGGCTATGACCACACTGCCTGGGTCCACACTGGAGGCTATGGAGGAGGCTTCTTCCAGGGTAAATGCATCACCTCTTTCTAAGCCAATAAGTGTTTTTCATTCATATAAGTCACATAATTCATTTATCTCATGCACACAGGTTTGGCAAGCAGCACAGATAACATCTACACACAGACAGATGTGAAGAGTGTTTACATCTATGAGAACCAGCGATGGAATCCTGTCACTGGTTACACTAACAGGTTAATACTGACCGTGATGTTTGTCATCCACAAGTGTTCAGTATGCTCACAATTGTGCCTCACTGTTTCTCCTCCAGGGGTCTCCCTACTGACCGTTACATGTGGAGCGATGCCTCAGGTCTGAAGGAGTGCACTAAGAACAACACAAAACCACCCTCCCCCAACTGGACTTGGGTTTGTGCTGTTATCCATTTCCTCCCAATAGATAAAGAACTGAAAATTCACTTCAATTAAAAGTAACCACTTAATATTTTGCAGGTGTCAGACTGGACTATTGACTATGCTGTGCAAGGTGGGACAGACAGAGAGGGCTGGCAGTATGCAGCTGACTTTCCTGCGTAAGTTATATTGCCAGTATATCTTATAATTTAAAAAACAAAACCTTTAAATGTATGATCGAGCTAACTCTTTGATTTTTCTGAACATATTCACCATTCTAGGTCATACCATGGAAATAAAACACTGAAGGACTTTGTCCGCCGCAGACGTTGGGCCAGGTATCTAGCACTTACTTTTTAGAAATGTTTTCTTAGTACCAGTTAACTACTGTAGTTATCTAATGTTACTGAAGAGATAGTTCATCCAAAAATTAAAACTCTATCATTAATTATTCACCCTCATGTCGTACCCGTAAATTTAAATTCAAATTTATTATTAAGAGGATAAGCCCCTTGAGATGAATCATCTCGTTTTCAAGGGGGTCCTCAATGTACACAAATATATACAAAAATGGCAGATACAGCAGTGCAGTAATGAAACTGCCTCAATGCAGTAAAACAACAATACAATAAAGTAAATACAAAAACAAAACAACACAACAATTCACACATACACACATACAAAAACTCTCTAAAAGCTGTCTGACCACCCAACAATCTGCATCTTTCACATTATTAATATTACAGAAGTTATTTGACAATATTGCATTAACCTAGTACTGAAATATAAATATTCAAACATATATAAACAAAAATCAGAAACAAATACAAGTATTCTGTAAGTAATGTACAAGAGCACTTCTAAACAAATAAAAGGAAGTTAAGGATCGAATAGAAGCTGGCAAATTATTCCAGTCATAAGGTGCTTTATATTTAAATGAAAATCTGCCACTTTCTTTATTAATTCTAGGAACAACAAAAAATATTTGATCAGCATGGCGTGAATTATAAGAAGAGCTGACTGGAATTCAATATTGTTTCAAGTAATCAGGATAACTAAAGTGAATGCACTTGTGAATAAATAATAACCAATGAAAATGACGTCTAGAAGATGGAGTAAACCAGGACAATTGATGAAACATAAAACAGTGATGAGTTCTAAAAGGACAACGAAGAATAAACCTGCACAGACTGTTATAAACAGCATTAAGAGGCTGAAGATTAGTAGCTGTGGTATTTAGATAAATAATATCACTATAATCAAGAATTGGAAGTAATAATTGAGAAACTATTTTTTTACGAACAGAAAAATTAAAACAACTAATTGATTGATAAAGTATTTTTAAACGATAAGTAATTTTATTTATAATCGAATGTATATGAGTACTGAATGAAAGATTAGAGTCAAGCCAAAGACCAAGATACTTAATTTGCCTAACAGGCTCCAGTGGTAGCAAATCCATAAATTTAAGATAAAGATCATTAGGAACCCAAGATCTACTCGTTTTGTGAAATAACATAGAATAAGATTTAGTCTTATTGAGTACAAGTTTATTAGACATCAGCCAACACTGAACTTTGTCAAAATCAAACTGAAGAGAATTATGAATTGCAGTGATATTTGAGTTGGAATAATAAATCACAGTATCATCAGCATACAGCTGGATATTACAGTCAGTACAGGTGAGAGGAAGGTCATTAATAAAAATAGAAAAAAACAAAAGAGGCCCAAGAGAAGAACCTTGAGGCACACCTCTTTCTGTAGTTCTAAAATCTGAGAAACTGCCTCTAAAAGAAATACATTGTTGCCTTTGTTCATCTTCAGAACACAAATGAAGATATTTTAGATAAAAATCTGGGACCCTACATTAAGATATTTTACTTTTATAATTACAGTTGAAGCTCTCTGATTTAATCAAAAATTTCTTAATTTGTGCTCCAAAGATGAACGAAGGCCTTAACTATCCCTTTAACAAATGGGACCTAATTGTAAAGTGTCAATTAAATTAATTAAATTAATTACTTTAACTCAGTGACATAATTCTTCAAAAGGTTTTTAATCTTCTACATTTACAGTTTATAATATAACAAAACAATTTAAATTTTGTAAATTTAAATTATTGACAAGTCTCTTTTATTAAAACTGAATATTATGTGGCATTTAACGTAGTTCTGAATTCAATTTTTTTAACTTAAATATTTAAAATTTGAAATATTTGAAATTTCACCCAATAGAATTTTTTATGGTAGGTTTTAATAGGCGTATTTTTAAACAATAGATTTTTTTGTTCTGAATCCAGCTTTTAAAAATACAACTTTTCAAGATGAAGAAGAAATTCGGAACATAAAATTCAGTATTGGAAATTCAAAACGGAAAAATTCAGATTGTACAGGAAGTAGCTCAGAGGTTATTCACAGGGAAGAGTAGATATTCTCAGAAAAGTCAAAGTTGAGGACATCCTTAATGCAACAAAATTAACAATTAAATGCAACATAAGTTAATATGTTGTGGCCACGGCAAAACTAGCTTAAGTGAACCGAACTTGTCCCCTCCCGGTTACCGTAAATGCTTTGACTTTTCGGAGGAAAACCTCTGACCTAGTTTCTGTACGATCTGAATTTCTGTGAATTTTGAATATTTCATTTGATGTTCTGAATTTCTTCATCTTGAAAACTTATTTTTAAAAGCCGGATAATTGCAGTCTAAGAATTCAGAACAGAAAATATGCTGTTTGAAAATACATGTCTATTAAAAACTACCATAAAAATTAAATTGTGTTCAATTTCAAATGTTCAATATTCAAGTTCAAAAAAATTTAATTCAGAACTATGTTAAATGCCACATAATATTCACTTGTTAAATGCCACTTGTCAATAATTCAAATTTACACAATTCAAATTCAAATAGTTTTGTCATATTATAAGCACCATACATTTTGCCTATGCATTACCACCATACTGAAATTCACATTTAGAAGAATTAATTTAGTTAGGGAAAAAAGGGACAATATTAAAAAAAAAGAAACATTTAGTATTTATTTAGTATTTTTGTTTGTTTAGTAGCTTAAAGAAGTATTTATTCAATGTTGGTGCATGTATTCAAAATTGAAACCTTTTTTGTAATCGAATCCCTTCCCCAGTTTTTAACTATCTTCTTCCACCTTAGAAAGTGTAAACTCACAACAACTGGCCCCTGGCAGGAAGTCCCGCCTATACCCTTGAGTGACATCACAATCCTACCTTGTGGACCGAAGAGCACAGTGGAACAGGTGTCATTATGGGCCATCAGCAACAAAGGAGACGTCTTGTGCCGTCTGGGTGTCACCTCACTTACCCCTGGAGTAAGAGTCAAGTTCCTTATTTTCTAGAAGTCTGCTAATTGGTTCTGTTTTCAGTAGTTCCCATGCAAATAGTGTACAAATACTTAAGCATTATCACTGTGAGAGGCTTTCAAGACTGATGTAACCCTGCCTGATGACGTGGCTTGCTCACAGGGGTCGTCATGGTTACATGTTGGAACTGACCAGCCTTTCAAGTCGATTTCCATAGGTGCCGTCCACCAGGTTTGGGCCATTGCTAAGGATGGTTCTGCATTCTATAGGGGCTCTGTGTCTGCCCAGAACCCAGCAGGTGGGGGAATAGCCTTTAATCACATAAAACCCTATACAAAATACAACAATGCATACTTGTCTCTTGCGTTACATTTTAAGGCAAGTCATGCCTGTCATGCTGAAGTTGCAGCATTGCCTGTATTTCTGCAGCAGCATTAGATAAGTAAGGTTTAATCTGTTCGCAGGAGATTGCTGGTATCACATCCCCTCTCCAACCGGACAGAAGCTCAAACAGGTGTCAGTGGGCAGGACGTCTGTATACACAGTAGATGAAAATGGTACACCTATACATGTCACACTGATAAAAAAGGTGTTAATACGACAGTGGCCACTGGTCCTTTTTCAGAAGTGGGGAAGCACATATGTTAGTAATTCTGATGTTTGTATATCTTGGTGTCTGCAGTATTGCTCTTAAAGGAATAGTTAACCCAAAAATGAAAATTACTTCATGATTTATTCATCTTAGGTGTATATGATTTTCTTCTTTCAGACAAAACGGAGTTATATAAAAAAATGTACTGGCTCCAGGCTTTATAGTAGCAGTGAATGGCTGTTGAGACTTTGAAGTCCAATAAAGTGAATCCATCCATCATAAAAAGTACTCCACATGGTTCCAGGGGATGAATTAAAGGAACACTCCACTTTTTTTGGAAATAGGCTAATTCTCCAACTCCCTCCGAGTTAATAAGTTGATTTTTACAGTTTTGAAATCCATTCAGCCGTTCTCCTGTTCTGGCAATATCACTTTTAGCATAGCTTAGCATAGATCATTGAATCCTATTAGCATCGCGTTCAAAAATGACCAACGAGTTTCGGTATTTGTCCTATTTAAAACTTGACTCTTCTGCAGTTATATCGTGTACTAAGACTGGCGGAAAATGTAAAGATGCAATTTTCTAGGCCGATAAGATTAGGAACTACACTCCCATTCCGGCGTAATAGTCAAGGAAGTTTGCTGCTGTAATATGGAAGCAGCAGGCGCAGGCCAGGGGGAGTAATATCACGCAGCGCCTGAAATTAGTTGCCAGCTAGGTTAGCATTTGCACATGTGCTACGTGATATTACTCCACCTGCTTCGGCCATGTTACGGCAGCAAACTTCCTTGACTATTACTCCGGAATGGGAGTGTAGTTCCTAATCGTATCGGCCTAGGAAATCACAGCTTTACATTTTCTGCCGGTATTAGTACACAATATAACTACAGAGGAGTCAAGTTTTAAATAGGACAAATATCGAGACACGTTGGTCATTTTTGAACGTGATGCTATTGGTCTAATAGGATTCAATGATCTATGCTACTGCTCTTGACTGAATCACTTCAGTAGCCCTAATAAAGATTAATCTAAAATTATTTATATAAATAAATATATCTTATGATATTTAGTCGCACAACTAAAACAATTCAGATTACTAAAATATGACTAAAACCAAATGCCATTTTAGTCAGAAGACTATGACTAAGACTAAATCAAAATTTGCCCTCTATTAAACCCACAGAGCCGTGTGGAGTACTTTTTATGATGGATAGATGCACTTCATTGGACTTAAAAATCTCAACAGCCATTCACTGCCATTATAATGCTTAGAAGACCCAGGATTTTTTTTTTACTTAACAATGATTGCATCTGTCTGAAAGAAGAGAGTCATATAAGGATGGCTTGAGGGTGAGTAAATCATGGGATAATTTTCATTTTTGGGTGAACTATTTCTTTAGGACATCAATAACTGATCCAACTTAGGTGTAACTGTATTTTTACAGCAAGATGTAAAATTATGAATGCTAAACTAAATGTCTAGAAGCATCCATGGTTCCCATGCAGTCTAAATAATCACCAGTCATACAATACTTTATTTAAAACCTTCAAATCTAAATTGACTATGTATGGTTTTGTATGAGCAGGTAACCTGTGGTACAGACATGGTGTGACCCCCAGTTACCCTCAGGGCTCATCATGGGAGCACATCTCCAATAATGTGCGCAAGGTGTCTGTGGGACCTCTGGACCAGGTCTAGACCGTTTCTCCTTATAACTAGTTATTGCAGTCTAACTACTGCAGATTTGCTTTGATAAATGCTAGATTTGTGTTTATTTATTTTTTTCTCAAGGTGTGGATCATTGCGGATAAGGTGCAGGGCAGTCACAGTTTGAGCTGTGGCACTGTGTGTCGCCGACTAGGGGTGCTCCCGATGGAACCCAAAGGACACTCGTGGGACTATGGCATTGGGGTAAACACTGCTGATTGTCTTTATGCTCACTAGTCACTGTGCAGAATGGATAGAAAAAAAGCAAATCATCTGTTTGTTTCAGGGTGGATGGGATCATGTAACAGTTAGAGGAAATGCCATGGAGGCACCTCGCATCCTGATGCCATCCCTGACTGACAACGTCAGCATCCACACAGCAGCACGTCCACTGCAAACCAGTAACCAGTCGGAGATGAACGGAAACCCGGTGGGCTGTTAGTCAAAACAGCGGAGCTCTATGCTATCCATCTCTACTGTAGCCATAAGTTGTTTTCTTCCCTTCTGTAGCGCAGAATGTTGTCCAGAGCAGAATTACTCAATCCCACTTAACAAATCGTGCGACTCAAGCTCCCGCACATGCAGACGAGTGTTTTTGTTTGTGTTTCAGCTGAGTTAGCTTGAAAGATGTTTTCTTGTTTTGAGGGCTCTCTTGGATATTGAGGCCACTTCCAGTAATGCCCTCTCCTTTTAAACACTAGCATCATTCGTCATTGTTTTTTACATAGTACTTTTGGTTAGAGGATCTTAATTTATTTATTTTGTATTCGTCTGTGGTAAAATCACAATTGCCCGTTTGCTTTCTTGATTCTTTATTTGAATCCAGGGGCATTAAATACAAAAAGTCACAGTGGAAGCTACTGAAGGTACACTACAAGCATTTTATTTTAAACAACACACAAACAACATTTTTAAACAAACACCTGTTTCTGGGAATTTCGTAGCTCGGCTGCAGTGCCGCTAAACATCGGTTAAATCGTAAAAGAGTCTGTAATACTTTCATCATCTGCTTGTATTGGGTTATTGGTTATGTTCTTGCTTAAAAGCTGAGACAACACATTGGTACTGTACAAGTACACTACAGTTTCAAAATCTGGGGTCAGTAAGATTTTTTTTTAAAGAAATGAATACTTTAATTTAACAAGGATACATTAAATTGACCAAAATGATGATAAAGGATTTTATATTGGGAACGATTTGAAAATAGTTTTAAAAATAAATGCACTACTTTTAAACTTTCTATACAGAACCATAAAAAAAAAATCACGGTTTCTACAAAAAAATATTAAGTAGCACAACTGTTTTCAACACTGATAATAAGAAATTGTTACTTGAGCAACAAATCAGCATATTTGAATGATTTCTAAAGGATCATGACAAAATTTTCAGTTTTTAATTATCTGCACTGGTGAGCAGACAATACCACAAAATAAAAATAAAAATCTTACCGACCTTAAAGTTTTGAATTGTACTGTAAGTACAAACACTTAATCAGCTGTTGTCATTGACGAAAGAGTGCAATATTACTTTTGCACTTGAAAATGTGAAGACACCGTTGTGAAACATTTCTCAGGACGTCAGCATGTTCCGTTTATACATAGATATATGTGGTTTCATTCCGTTTAAAGGCAGCACAAATTTTAGAAAGTAACAGTATTTATAACAAATCTTTCCAAATGGTTTTATTAGGATAAATAGTTTATGAATAGTTTTATTCCTACTCTGCTAAGTTATGTTGTACATGTGGATGTATAAATTCAGATTATTTATGGGTATTTACGGTCCTAATGTGAATCTGCATCAATTGTGTGACATCCTTTAGGGCATTATTTAAGGTTGCTTCTGTACATACAAAGAAATTTATGCAGGCATGAGAGAAAACACTGGAAAAAAAGAAAAGATAATATAGTTTTAAATTATTAAAGTAGAGAAATAACAGGGTAAAGAGCTATTATTTGAGTGTGTCATATGTGCATGGTTTGTGTCCTCTCAATAAATATGAAATCTGCTCCGAAACTTGCATTTTTAATGAAATACTTACCCTGTTAAAGGGATAGTTTACTCACCCTCATGTCTACACAAATGAAGTTGTTTTTTGTTTATTTGTCCATACAATGAAAGTCAAGGGGCCTAGTGTTCTTTTGGACCCCATTGACTTTCACTATACGAGCAAAGCATCTATGCATGACATGTTTGGGTGAGCTACATTAATGACCAGCAGACTTAGTCCCTTCATAATCCAAAAATAGTACTTTAGCAATGATTGTGGGCAACATGAAAACGCATATTCTGTACATAAATGAGCCTGTTTATGGACCAGCTTTAGCTTGTAAACTCAGGGTTATTCAAACAAACCCTTTTGTTAGTCTTCAGAGCTGGTAGTCATCACGTATTTACACAGCGCTCGCTGAGTCTCTGGCAGTGTGTGTTAGCTGCCCTGGCTGAAGCTGTGTATGTGGCTCAGGTAGTTGGACAGATCCTCCTCTCCCTCCGCCTGTAGATGCTCTTGATAGCACTGCAGGATCCGGGAGGCATTGCTCTCCATGTGACTCTCGTCGTGAGGCAGGCAGGCGTTTGACATGCCCAGGATGATTGTGGTTAAGGCCTTTATGTAGTTCTTTGCCAGGGTGAGAGTCTCAATCTTGGAAAGTTTCTTGTCTGTTTTAACATGAGGAATGGCCTCCCGTAGGGCCTGAAAGGCATTGTTGAGTTTGTGCATCCTTTGTCTCTCTCTCTCATTACTCTCCAGCCTGCGGACGTTGCGTTCCTTAGCGCTGCTGTGCTGCCGCCTGCGTCGCGTACCCACGCGGGAACCGCCGTGCCTTTCGCTCCTCAAAGTTCTCCATGTCCCTCCCAGCCTCACGGACGCCTCTGAACCCTCCTGCTCGCTGGAACCTGGCTCTGTTTCCAGCGTAAAGTCTGGGTCATCCTGCTCTGCCCAAGACTGTCTGCCCCGCTTTGACCCCTTTCCTTTGGACTTCATACTTGACTCACCCACACCCTGGTGTAGGCCCTAGGATATTATCATTCACATTTGAATGGAGGAAGTTACCATGCAATAACACTATTTCACTTTAATACTGAAAATGATATGTTCTATGAGGATTGAGTGCATCTCAGCTGCTCTCTGAATACTTGGTAAGCTTTAGTTTGTTTTAACATCCTGGTTAGATTACAAGACAGACATTATCTTTTAGATATTATGTATATCCTTCATTTGTAAGTTACACTATGGTAGCATCTCATTTTTAACTGTTATCTGTCCAAAAGTGTAAAACTTTGACTTTGACTGAAAGAAAATATTTTAGAAATCGCTTATTGATAATGAAATTGATCATATTTATAAGCCATAAACGCTAGATTGATCAAGTAAATAATGAAAAGGCACATTGTCTCTACACGCTGTCGCTGCTATCTTCAAAGCTGTCAATCATCAATGATTTCGGAGAAGTTTTTACTTACCTCGAAATAAATTTCCACCAAGCTCGTGGTGATGATGACACGATAAGAGGCTTGCGGAGAGCGATAATTTAGTTGACGTGAAGCGCTGTTGTCGTCCTGACAGCCGCAGTCAGAATGAAGTGATAACGGTCAGGCGCTCTACCTGTTGCTGCTCGATGTCCACGTAGCGCTTTTGTGGCCAATCAAAGGAGGGATCCGTTTCGTCTCGAGTCACCCATGAGCTGGCGCAAGCGTCGGAAATAGCGATCTGAAACTTTGTTCAGGCTTTCAGATGATGATAGTAGCGGTCTGTGATACAGCTGCTGCTCCTGCAGGTGGTATATTCGTATATCCACAGTTAGGACTATGAATGCTTTTATTTTAGCTGTGGAAGGAGTTGACAATGCAAATCACACTTGCATTACATTAGTGGGGACTTTCCACTGATTTAGCTTACTTATTTTATTTTTGCAAAAAGGAAAGAAAGAAAAATACAGACGTGGTAGTGGTGGGTTTCATGTAGATGATTAAATAGATTGGTTGTACTATTTCCATGGTACTTTATCAAGTCAAACGCTGTCTGATATTTGCTTAGACCTTTGCATTTCAAATGGCCTTGCATACGTATCATTTAAACACTTTTTAGAGCTTTACTTTATGGTGATGCCTTCTTGAGCCACACGGTTGTTTGGAGATGATTATTATCACTGTATTTTTGTATTTATTTATTAATTTACTTCAGATCCCTGTATTGGTTTCTGCATTCTTGTTCAATCAATGCTTTTAAACCAGGGGAGCATATAGTAGTTTTGTGTCAAAATTGTCTTACTCATGGGGCTGTAATACAAAAGTGTTTTAATGCTACCTTAAAAAAAAAAAAAAAAAAAAAAAAGATCTAAAATTAACGAGATTAAAGTCATAATATTTTAAGAATAAAGTCGAAATATTTCGACAATAAAGTAAAAATTACAAGAGTTAAGTCGAAATATTTTGAGAATAAAGTCGAAATATTTTGAGAAGTCGAAATATTTCGACAATAAAGTAGAAATTACAAGAACAATGTCGAAATATTTTGAGAATGTAGTCAAAATTACGAGAGTTAAGTCGAAATATTTCGACAATGAAGTAGAATTTATAAGAATCATGTTGAAATATTTAGAGAATGAAGTCAAATTTACGAGAGTTAAGTCAAAATATTTTGACAAAGTCGAAATATTTCGAAAATAAAGTAGAAATTATGAGAATAATGTTGAAATATTTTGAGAATGAAGTCAAAATTATGAGAGTTAAGTCAACATATTTTGACAATAAAGTCGAAATATTTTGAGAATAAAGTAGAAACTACGAGAATAATGTCAAAATATTTTGAGAACGAAGTCAAAATTACGAGTGAAGTCAACATATTTTGACAATAAAGTCGAAATATTTTGAGAATAAAGTAGAAATTACGAGAATAATGTCAAAATATTTCGAGAATGAAGTCAAAATTATGAGTTAAGTCAAAATATTTCGAAAATAAAGTAGAATTTACGAGAATAATGTTGAAATATTTTAAGAATAAAGTCGAAATGTTTTGAGAATAAAGTTGATATTGCAAGAATAAAGTCAAAATATTTCTACAATGAAGTCAAAATTGCAAGAATCAAGTCGAAATATTTAGAGAATAAAGTAGAAATACTTTGAGAGTAAAGTCGAATAATTTCAAAAATAAAGTAGAAATTGCAAGAATAATGTTGAAATATTTCGAGAATGAAGTCAAAATCACGAGAGTTAAGTCAAAATATTTCAAGAATAAAGTAGAAATTACGAGAATGTTGATATTTCGAGAATGAAGTCAAAATTACTAGTTAATTCAAAATAATTCGACAATAAAGTAGAAATTAAGAGAATGTCTAAATATTTTGAGAATGAAGTCGAAATGTTTCAAGAATAAAGTCAAAATTATTAGTAAAGTTGAAATATTTTTAAAATAAAGTCAAATTTACAAGAATAAAGTCGAAATGTTTTGAGAATAAAGTTGATATTGCAAAAATAAAGTCAAAATATTTCTACAATGAAGTCAAAATGGCAAGAATCAAGTAGAAATATTTTGAGAATAATTTAGCAATAATGAAAATAATGTCAATAACGTTTCGATAATAAAGATCGAAATTATGAGTCAAAATGTTTCAAGAATAAAGACGAAATGTTTCGAGAAAAAAGTCAAAATATTTTGAGAAATTCTGAATATTTTGAAAATAAATGAAGTTGAAATGTTTCAAGAATAAAGCCGAAATGTTCATCGTTGCAATTAAAGCAATTCAAGTTAATAATGAGAAATATTTCGAGAATTAGGTCAAAATTACGAGAATACCGAGCAGGCACACAACTCCGTCAATATTTGTTCAATTTTAAATTTTTGTTCAAATTTTATTCACAAAATATTTCGACTTTATTCTCATAATATTTAGATTTCATTCTTGTAATTTCGATTTTTTTTCTCAAAATATTCTCGTTTTAATCTCATAATCTTAGATTTTTGTTTTACATGCCACTAAAACGCTTTCATAATGTTAGGATTTTTTATGTAAATGTTGAGACACAACATTTTTAAGTACCAGAACCTCTACTATTCACCTTATTTTTAAATTTGTACATTTTATGTGCAAATTTGATGTGTGATGCTTCCGTTCTCATTCGCTTCCAGCTATTTTTACCTGTACTAAACAGCTCATTTTGCTGCTGGATATTGCAAACTGGTGTCATGTGTCTTGCCATATTATTTTAATGTATTGTCTTAATTATGAACACAGTGGTATTAGTGCAAACAGGTTTATCATTTACTCCACTTTGTTATTCTACTCGCTGTTTCCCTGCAGTGGCTAATGAACCGGAGGTCTTGCACATTCACAGAAAATGGCTTCCTTCCGCATTGAAGAGTAAGGTGGATAAAATCAGGCTTCTTACTGGAACCCTTTATTTGTAGAAGTGTAGATGTGTGCAAAGAACCACCCTTTTTATAAACTGTGGTATCAGACAGATCAAACACAGAAATGTTTGTTTTATACCTGAGTACGGCGAACCTGTTCTTAGAGTGTATGTCTGCATTAAGATAAGTCTATTTTGTTCTTCTTTGAATCTTCAGTTGTGTTTAACAATGTTTGCAGCATTGCATACAAGTAGAAACATCATTTTGAATAAGGGACACTTTTAATATTTTACATAATTTTACAACAGGTTACATGTGGTGTTGGACAAACAGGACATTTTCACATAGTTTCTGGGAACAAGTACATTTCACACCTGTTTAACTCACAGCAGCTATCAGCTCAAATGTTCCCTCCCCCACATGATGGCCCTACTGATGGCCTTGGTCGAGTAGCATTTGGACACAGGCTGGGCAAGACTTACTCCCAGCTCTGTTCTCAATGCTGAGACTATGGAAACAGTTTCTATCCCAACCCTCAGTTTATTTAGTGTGGAACCTCCGGTATACGCCACTTACACTGATAACAATCTGCCTGTAAGCAAAGTGGCACAGACAAAGCTTAAAAACAGCCTCCATGCCCACAAACAGGCATTAAAAATTATACAAGACCATTCATTCATGCAAATCCATCCAGGTATGCACTGTAGTAGCCTAGTACTCTGGTTTATCAGCACTTGGTAGTACTGATAAATTGCACCTCATGCATAACACCGTTTATAGTTTACAACTGTTCAACTTTGTGTTAAATTTAAGATAACTTCTTGATTTGCATACTCCACACCAAGGTATCTTTAAAGTCCTTTTCAAATTTCCCTTGAGTAAATAAGTCACTCATTAGCAACCCCATGCTAAGTGCTACATTCCAGCAAGGGGAGCTTGTGAGATGTAAATGACAAATGAAAACATCGTCAGAAGCCTAATGGGGTGTTTGATGAGAACTTAAGGTGATAAGGGACCATGTACACAAACTATTTTGATTAGTAAACAAATATAATGTTTCATGGCTCAATCAAGGCCCAAAGCTCACAGCTGGCTGCCTTCAAGGCTAAATGCAAAAATAGCTGTTTAAACATGGAGCCTTTCTCTGCTGCTCTGCACACCTGATGTTTCTTCACACAGAGCCAAGTCAAAGGTGAATTGTTTCACTGAATGAATGTTTATTTAAAGGGTTAGATGATGAGGCTAATTAAAAAGACAGTTCAACCCATAATTAAATTTCTGTCATTTACTTACCCTCATTTTGTTTCCAAACACATATATGACCCTGGATCACAAAACCAGTCTTAAGTAGTATGAGTATATTAGTAGCAATAGCCAAAAATACATTTTATTGGTTAAAATGATACATTTTTCTTTTATGCCAAAAATCATTAGGGTATTAAGTAAAGATCGTGTTCCATGAAGAAATTTTGTAAACAAAAAAAAAAAAAATCCTACTATAAATATATCAAAACCTAATTTTTGATTAGTAATATGCTTTGCTATAATTTGTACAACTTTAAAGGTGATTTTCTCAATATTTAGATTTTTTGCAACCCCAAGATTCTTAATTAAAAAAAAATGACCCTTATAACTGGTTTCGTGGTCCAGGGTCACATATGATGTTTTTTCTACTGCGGAACACAAAAAAAAGATATTTAGCAGAATGTTCAAGTTGCTCTTTTACATATGACAATTATAGTGTTTTAATGACACGTCATCAATCAGCCATATTGGCGGCACTGAATGTAAACAATGCCTCTGAACCAATTTTGCTGGTTATTGCTGCTGAAAATTGTCAATTATTGTCATGTTTTGGGCTGTACTAACCGCTTGTACTGAGAGATTACTCTCCAAGTCATTGAGGTTTCAAGGCTGACTTTTGGCAACTCAAAACTTCAGCTCCCTCCACAGTTTTTCTATGGGATTAAGGTCTGGAGACTGGCTATAAGCCACTCCAGGACCTTAATCTGCTTCGCACTGAGTCACTCCTTTGTTGCCTTGGCCGTGTGTTTTGGGTCATACCCATCCATGACTCATTTTCAATGCCCTCCCATGATGCCATTTGATGCGGTGTAGTTGCCCTGTCCCCTTAGTAGAAAAACACCCCAAAGCATAATGTTTCTACCTCCATATTTTACTGTGGGGACAGTGTTCTTGGGGTCACAGGCAGCATTCCTCCTTCTCCAAACACAGCAAGTTGAGTTGATGCCAAAGAGCTCGATTTTGGTCTCATCTGACCACAACACTTTCACCCAGGTCTCCTCTGAATCATTCAGATGTTTGTTGGCAAACTTCAGACAGGCATGTACATGTGCTTTCTTGAGCAGAGGGACCTTGCTGCAGGATTTCAGTCCTTTATGGCGTAGTGTGTTACCAATTGTTTTCTTGGTAACTATGATCCCAGCTGCCTTGATATAATTGACAAGATTCTCCCGTGTAGTTCTGGGCTGATTCCTCACTGTTCTCATGATCATTGAAACTCCATTAAGCCCCAGGATGAGGGAGATTGACAGCTATTTGTGTTTCTTCCATTTGCGAATAATGGACCACCAAGCTACTACTCACCAAGCTACTTGGCGATGGTCTTATGGCCCATTCCAGCTTTCTGTAAGTCTGCAATCTTGTCCCTGACATCCCTGGACAGCTCTTTGGGCTTGGCAATGGTGGAGAGTTTGGAATCTGATTGATTGATAACTTCTGTGGACAGGTGTCTTTTATACAGGTAACAAGCAGATATTAGGAGCACTCCCTTAGAGAGAGTACTCCTAATCTCAGCTTGTGACCTGCATAAAAGACACCTGGGAGCCGGACATCTTGCTAATTAATAGGGGATCAAATACTTATTTCACTCATTAAAATGCAAATCTAATTTTTTATAACTTTTTTGAAAGGCGTTTTTCTGGATTTTTTTTTTTATTGTTGTTGTTATTTTGTCTCTCACTGTTCAAATAAACCTACCATTAAAATTATAGACTGATCATTTCTTTGTCAGTGGGCAAACATACAAAATCAGCAGAGAATCAAATAATTTTTCATCCAAACTGTGACAAACAAGTGCAAAAACTAACAAAAAGCAGTATAAAAGCATTGATAGGACTTGTATGGTATATATTACAAGTTTCTGGAGTGATAACATAATTATATGAAAAAAAAAATTAAGATGTAAAGACTTGATCACCATGTTTAAAAGAGCAGTGTGAACATTCATCCTGCATTTCCTGCATCATATGGCTTTGGAACCACATGGCGGTGATGATGGAATTTAAATTTTGGTGTGAAGTATTCTAAAATAATCTGGCATGCTTCATATAATACCATTATTTGCTGATAATGCTCTCTGTTTTGCTTCCTTACAATTACAATAAAAAAACTGTCTGGTGTTAGTGCTTATGCACACGTTAAACTGATCTGTAATGTGAGCAAATAGATCATATTTTTCATGCATCATCCATTGATGTCATACTGCTACATGTCATCATCTGTGATCTGACTGGATAAAACAGCAGCCACGGACTAGTGCACTAAAGCCTGACTCACGCAGCATCATAAAATGGGAAAGAGGGGGACAAGTCAGTTTTTCCATGACCCAAAAGCTGGTCAGACGAGAGGGGGAAAAGTACAACCTGTTATGTCAGTATGGCCGGAACAGATGCTAAGGAAATGCATTTTCATAATATATATATATATATATGTATATGTGACCTTGGACCACAAAACCAGTCTTAAGTCGCTGGGCTATATTTGTAGCAATAGCCAAAAAATACTTAGTACATAGGGTCAAAATTATTGATTTTTCTTTTATGCCAAAAATCATTAGGAAATTAAGTAAAGATCATGTTCCATGAAGATTTTTTGTAAAATTCCTACTGTAAATATATCAAAATGTAATTTTTGATTAGTAATATGCATTGTTAAGAACTTAATTTGGACAACTTTAAAGGTGATTTTCTAAGTATTTTGAATTTTTTGCACCCTCAGATTCCAGATTTTCAAATAGATCTCGGCCAAATATTGTAATATCCTAACAAACCATATATCAATAGAAAGCTTATATTATTATATATATCTCAGTTTTGTAAAATTTAACCTTATGACTTGTTTTGTGGTCCAGGGTCACACATATATATATGTATATATATATATATACACACACAAACACACACAACAGTTCTTTCTGGTCCTTGAATCTGATTGGCTAATAAGACTGCGATATTAGAGTCCAACAGAACTCCAACAGTATTTTCAGTGCTTGTAATTGTATCACTCTGCTTGTGGTACTTCTCACAGCGAGTATTAAGGTAAAATGTACTTGTTTATAGTTCAAATATGCAGTTTCTTTACAAAGATAACATCTGTTTGAAAATTTGCATTGACGTTTTCGGAATGTGAGCTCCTGGACATCAGCGGCCGGTAAACATGAAATATAATTCATTTTGGGTAAATCTAACTTGCAGTCTTTGGTCTCATTAATCTATTATTTGTTCCAGAGCAAGTAGTTTTGGCAAAATCTCATTATATTTATGTAAATTCAATGCTGTATATCAGAGCGTTGCCTGTGTACTTTTGACTGAATTGTTTAGCGATTTCAATGATGGCTGTTGTTGTTTATTAAATATTATTATTTAATAAATAATATTTTATATAAATAATAGTAGTATTTAATTATAGTGTTTAGTATGTTCGTGATAGTGATTTTAGTTACATTGTTCAGCCATTAGATGGCGACAGCAGTAAAGACTTTTATATTAAAAATAAATGCTGTTATAAACAAAAGTTATTTTTACTTTCAACAGATTGAGGCAGCTAACAAATGCACTGAGCAGCACTGTCATCAATAATCACCCTTAACAGATGAAAGAATATTAATGTTACTACAAAGATAACGCTTTCCTCAGTGGACATTCAAACTAATGTTTTATTGTGAATATCAGATTGAAGAATGAATGCTGTATCAGATTCAGGTAATCACACTCACCCAGTCTATATCTCTCTGTTATAATACTCTACTCCAGGGGTGCCCAACCCTGTTCCTG
Source organism: Garra rufa (assembly GCF_049309525.1). Classification (NCBI taxonomy): domain Eukaryota; kingdom Metazoa; phylum Chordata; class Actinopteri; order Cypriniformes; family Cyprinidae; genus Garra; species Garra rufa. Next base: position 17,270,515 of record NC_133382.1, read on the forward strand.
GAGATCTACCTACCTGCAGACTTTAGTTCCAGCCCTGCTCAATCACAGCTGTCTGTAATTATCAAGTGCTACCTTAGAGATTAATTAGCTGGTTCAGGTGTGTTTGACCAGAGTTGGAGCTGAACTTTGTAGGATGGCAGATCTCCAGGAACAGGGTTGGGCACCCCTGCTCTACGACATATAATATAGTGAGCTTCTAATGCAGTAATACAATAAGCTTTACATGAAATAACTCAATGTTCTTTCGTTAGTAGTTTTAAAGTGACGTTTTCGAATTAGTAACAGAGGCTTGGGGTCAGCTGTTAAACTGTCAAACTTAGATTTGAATCTTGTGAAAGGAAGAAGTTCTGCACAAAAAAGTTTTTAATGACACTACATTGCTGTTTCTTATGTATTCACAAACTCATGCCGTCGAACTGTTGTATAAATACAATATCACACAAGTAGATGTGAGATATGGCTGTATATCGGCACGCTGTAATTACCTGTAGACTTGGCGAGTTTGATTAATTGAATCTGATACAGCATTCATTCTCCAGCTCAATCTGATATTCACAATGAAACATTAGTTTAAATGTCCACTGAGGAAAGCGTTATCTTTGTCGTTTTGATTTCTGACGACAACACTACAGCCGAATCACAGCCGTGCTGATATACAGCCATATCTCACATCTACTCCTGTGATATTGGTCATATATATTTCATATATATATATATTCCCATTTATTTATATTCCAAGATCGTACACTTGCATAAATGGCCTGTAATATAAACCATTTAGTTCATAACAACATTTTGCACATCTGACAAACCATTATTAACCACTGATAAGTATTATTAATAATAATAATGTAATGACTTTTCATTGACCAACTGAAATTTGAACTTTAAAAAAAGAGACTTCTCTGCTTTTGAGAGAAAAGCAGGTCAGCACGACCTAATCCTGCGGCTGTAAGGGGATGCCTCAGAGCTTCAGAAGCCATGAATATGTTCAGTAGGTGTCTTCACCTGCTTTGTAGAGTTGGTTGTTTTTTCTTGTTAACGTGGATGGTGTCAAAACAGGAAATATTGTCTTGCAGCACACACATAACCCTCCGTGCATTACTTGGTAGCGGTAAATATTTGTCTAGCAACACAAGATCTTCTGTTGTGACGCGTCTTTTCACAGGAAACCTGTAAAACCACTTCATGAGCTATTATTCAACATTCGACCGTTGGAGCCAAACAGGCTTTACATACTTTTCCTAAAGTTCTGTTGGCTTTCCTGTATATGCATGCTGGTTTTAATTTTGTGTTTGACTTAAACATCAGCATTCAAATGCATAGTGCATCTGCGGGAGGTGTATGAGGTTATATTAACTTGCTTCCTCTTCACTCATAATGACATCCTTCACGAGAGAAGTGTGCCAGCCTGTAGGAGGAGCATAATGTCCTGCAAAGAAGACCTGTGAGGGCAAATTAAAATGCCTCTTATTTGAGCCGTGAAGCTCAAATATAAAAGCTGAGCAGCTGAGGCAAAAATGAAATTTGGCTGAAAATCCAAGATATTAATGAGTTTGTTTCTTCACCTGAACTGAGTTTTTGAACTTTAAAAGAGGCATTTTAATAATATTTATAAAAATGCTGAATAAATCCTGTTTAATATGAGTCAAAAGGAGCACATTTCTGGATTGATCTCCATTAAAGTTAATATGAACCTTACTGATAGGCTATGGGGGTGCGTAAGACACGCAAGCTTTGGAAACACTGATTCAGAGTAACCGAATCCCAGCATTTATCAGTTTTATTAGGAAGTTGATTCGGTAAGCATGAAAAACAAGGGAAGTTCAGAATCGGCAGGTAAACATTTTTTACGGATGGCCGAACATCCATGCAATCATGTGAAATGCATCAATTATTTTCTCTGGCCCTCTTACTGCAGTGCTTGAATAAATATTGGTACCAAGCATCAGCGAATGCGCAATAGGAAACATTTCCCCGCCGCTGTCACTAGGCAACCTTGAAACGGATGACTCAGAGAGCTGACTCAATAGGTACTGTGACGAAGTCAGTCAAGAAACACACACACACACTCATACACTCACCATCTGTATGCATAGAGGAAATCTCTTAGTTGAGGTAGAGAACTAATCCCTGCTTCTTTACCTGCTGGCTCAACACCTCTGTGTTCACCCAGCCTTTTTCTCCACACCCTGTAAATAAATACAAACACACACACCAGCAAATACCCACTTACTTGCTAACTTTGTTGAAACAACTACTTTACAGATAATTCCAAGCTAAGGTTTTTAACACATTTAAATGCCGAGATATGATTTAAAATTCTGGAATCTGAGGTTGCAATAAAGAAAAAGGAAATGCATATTACTAATCAAAAATAACGTTTTAATATATTTACGGTAAGAAATGTGTTAAATATCTTCATGGAACATGATCTTTACTTACTATCCTAATGATTTTTGGCATAAAAGAAAATCACATATGTATATTCACATAAAACACTGAGGGGCCTTAATCCTACAGAGACCAGCTATATTCAGAATACCAAAAAAAAAAAGTGAAAAAAACAAACAGCATGTGAAACAATAGCCATTATGCAACAATAAATGTTTCATAATATTGTTTCAACAATGACCTCATCATGTTGCGAGTAGCATCATTTATCACCTTAAATTAATAAATATGGTAATTTAGCATTTTTATTCAACGTGATCATATCATAACTTAACATCTGACAGGCTAATCAAATAATGAGTTGTAGAAAAATAGTGCTGTAATTATTTACATTCATTTGTTACACAGAAAAAGAAATGTCAAATCGAGCACATTGCATCGTAGATTGTGCTGAAGGTAAGATATTTTTTTGTAGGCCAAAACCTGGAAAACCCTCTAAATCTATGTTTTTTTGAATGGGTTTTTGATTAAATGACTGAAATGAAGTCTGTGGTTAACACTGAAGATATTTTCACGTATATGACATCAAATATGTATCCCCTTGTGACTTTTTAAAGCCTTTCAAAAAGTCTTTACCTATAGACTTTTTTTCTCAGAATCGCGTTATAAAGTCAAAATTGCGAGAAATAAAGTCAGACTTGCTAGATCAAAATTCTGACTATTTTCTCACAATTGCGAGATTGTATTTCACAATTCTGACTTTTTTCTCAGAATTGCATGATATAAACTCACAATTGCGAGAAATAAAGTCAGACTTGCTAGATCAAAATACTGACTTTATTTCTCAGAATTGCGAGATTATTTTACAATTCTGACTTTATAACTTGCAATTGTGAGTGTATATCTCATAATTGTGAGAAAAAAGTAAGAATTATGAGTTTGTATTACGCAATTCTGAAAAAGAATAAAAGATAAAAACTCAAAATTCTGACTTTTTTCTTGCAATTGCAAGTTAGTATCTCACAATTCTGACTTTTTTTCTCAGAACTGTAAGATATAAACTTACAATTATGAGTTATAAAGTCCAATTTTGAGAGGGGAAAAACTGATATGTTCTCAGAATTGTTTATATCTCACAATTCTGACTTAACTGTTATAAATTCTGAGAAAAGTCACAACTGGGATATATAAACTCGCAATTCTGAGAAAAAAAGTCACAATTGTGAGTTTATATATGCAATACTGACTTTAGTTTTCAAAATTGCGAGTTTATATCCTGCAATTCTGACTTAATTTCTCAGAATTGCGAGGTTATTTTACAATTCTGACTTTATAACTTGCAATTGTGCGTTTATATCTCATAATTATGAGAAAAAAAGTAAGAATTACGAGTCTGTATTATGCAATTCTGAGAAAGAAAGTCAGTATTGTGAGATAAAAAGTGACAATTACGTTTCTTAAAAGTTACAATCCACCTTCTTATTCCCCTACGAGAATTTTATAGGTCTGGCTTCCGATCTCATCTGCATCCACCTATTTTTAGTTGCACAAAAACAGCTCGTTATTCTGCTTGATATTGCAAACTGGTGTCTTACCATATTATTTAAATGTATTATCTTAATTATGAGCTCACTGGTTTATAAGTGTTTACTGCATGTTGTTTTTCTTCTAGTTATTTCCCTATAGCGGCTAATGAACCGGAAGTCTCACCCGTAAGGCTTATTTCTTAATTAAATAAAAGGTAAATACAGAGTGTGACTAAACAACTAAACAGTTAATATGGAGATTTTATTCTCTTAATTATCTGATAATTGCATTTTTCTCATAGGAATTTCATAACTTTTGATTTTGCAATCTCTGGTTTGCTTTGGAATTAGTAAAATGTCCTTGGAAAAACGTATTATTAGAATAGCGACTTAAGGGGATAGTTCACCCAAAAATGAAAATTTGATGTTTATCTGCTTACCCCCTGGGCATCCATGATGTAGGTGACTTTGTTTCTTCAGCAGAACACAAACAAAGATTTTTAACGAAAACCGGTGCAGTCTATTAGTGATTTAATGGCAGTGGATGGGCACCAAACCTTTAAAAGTATAAAAAAAACATGCACAGACAAATCCAAATTACACCTTGCGGCTCGTGACGATACATTGATGTCCTAAGACACGAAACGATAGGTTTTTGCGAGAAACTGAACAGTATTTATATCATTTTTTACCTTTGGTACACAGCCACGTCCAACTGTTATGCGCACAAGCTTAGCATCAGGCACGTTACATGTGTACACGCTCTGGCGTACGCAAACTCCGGAAGCGATCTGTCGTGTGTATGCTACACTCATTGTTTACACAGTGCACAGAGATTGTGGGTATAGCGTCTATTCAAAATGGTAATTACTTGCGCTTATCCTGATTGTTCAAACTGATCTAAAGCTAAAAGATTACATTTGCTTGCGCAAACTCATCCGGGACTGTTGACTTCGCACCGATTTCTCCTTCCGGCGTTTGCGTATATTATGCCAGAGCGCGTACACATGTAACGAGCCGGATGAAAAGCTCATGCTCATGACAGCTGGACGTGTCTGTGTATCAAGGGTAAAAAATGATATAAATACTGTTCAGTTTCTCGCAAAAAACCATCGTTTCGTGTCTAAGGACATCAATGTATCGTTGACGACAACACTACAGTCGTTTGGTGCCCATCCACTGCCATTAACGTTATATGGCTGGCAGACTGCACCGGTTTTGATTAAAAATCTTCGTTTGTTTTCTGCTGAAGAAACAAAGTCACCTACATCTTGGATGCCCTGGGGTAAGCAGATAAACATCAAATTTTCATTTTTGGGTGAACTATTCCTTTAATTGCACTCACTGTAATCGTACTGAAAACGTTTTTTGGTCCTTTTATTTATTCAGTAAGCAGTGACTACGTAAAATAACAGCATTTGCTTCCACCAAATTCCTCGAAGACTTCCAGGCTTACCTCAAGACTTGCAATGCTTTGTGCTCTTGTCATGCATGTAACTCAAACAGACACGTCCTTGCACTCTGGGGTTGAGATAAGGTAAACTGTGTTCGCCCTCTGCTGGACATTATCCAGAAACACTATCTCAAATTGAATTTAGGACACACAGTGGCCAATCGTGAACACAACACCTTATGAAGAATACTAATGGAGTCTCAAACTGACTTTTCTTTTTTTTTTTTTTTTTTTTTTAAATAGACATAAATATATGTATATATATTTTTCAGTTATATTAGTAAAAATAGTGTAACATAATAGCCACTTATTTATTGTTGTATACTAATAAGAGTGAAACATTTAGAGTACACAGGTATAAAACATTAACCAGTTCTGAGACATCTTTGCACTGCTGTGCGACTGTGTGTGAATCAGGATGAGGGAAGCTCCTTCTCTGGGGGCACATGCACAGGATGTCCAAGGAGCTCCTCTGGCAACAAAATCACTGATGCTGGAGTTTTACTCAACACACTCATTCAGCATCAGGATATTGTTCCCAGCTGGCAACAGATGTGTGCATATACACATACATACCCATCAGGCCTGAGTGTGGGGAGGAGCAAACATGCAGCTGGTAGTTCAATCAGACACATGACAAGAAAGTACAGGGAGCTTTGGGTTTCTTCATCAGGAATTTTGTACACTTGTCAAAGTTTTGCTCCAAGCTTGTGAAACCGAAGACCTAACAGCTACCATTAAAATGACCAGCTAAAAGCACTGAGACAGAGAAACTGGAGCAGAGGTATTAAGGTATTATTTCTAAAGCCCAGGTGCTGTTCATTTTTAAAATATATATATATATTTTTTTTTTTTTTTAAAAGGCCATGTTTCTAAAGAGACTATGATATACAATATTTTGAATACCAATACAGCTCTTTGTGATATAAATGAAATCAGACACAAGAAACCATTAGACTAAATTATCTGGGATCATGTTTCACTCTCAGTAAAAAGCGCTTCTCTGTCTTAGCCTTAATTTTTCATAAATCACTGAGGGGAATGTGCTCACCCCGAAGGACGTTGTTGCACTATGGCAACAGACCTTGTAGGGGTCCCGAAGCCTAGCATGCTACCAAAAAGGGAGGAGGTTCACTATTTTAAGTGGGTTTGTGTTGATCTTCCCACCAATTGAGTGGTAACACTTCACAAAAATGGGGCCCAGAACCTCACGCTATCCTTTTACACATGAAGAGCAGAATCATCATATCCCTCAAACAGATGATAAGTGACACCAAACAATCCATGAGAGCTGTGTAATTGGATGCCTTTGGGCTTATTCTGAGCATGCAAATCAGAGCCAGTGGCGCGGAGAGTTACATGCCCTACTACAACAGCAACTCCATTCGTCTGGTGCCCCGGTGCATTCTGGGTAGGGGACAAAAATGAAACGTCAGCCTTGGCTGCCGTAACCTTTTTTGGAAGAGTTGGGAAGTGCCTCGTACAGCAGCTCTGCTGTACAGACGGCCTGAATAGTGAGAGTAATTCAAGATGGATTTGTAAATACAAATATATTACCACCTTCTGCTTAAATTAAAACGGTTCTGTACATTGCATCATAATTTATGTGTTTAGAAATCAGACCTGCCAATAAAATTTCAAGCCGTACTAAACCATTTGAATTTAACACAGTATAAATATCACCATAATAATTGTCCTTTTTCAGTTTCAGCTCAGCATGTGTACTTTGAATCCCAGTATTTTATTATTTTTTGTAAATATTGTTTAAAATAAAACAATTTTGTTGTACACACTTATTTAATGTAAATTATTTTATGGTAAATAATAAACATTCTATTAATATTTAAGTAAAAACCACACATAAAATGTAGTATAATCAATATACTGAAACCCTATTGTAATTGTTAAAATGGTCACAGATGAGCGATCTCCACGTAGAACTGATGATCGTGCAGACCAAACGGTATGTCATAGACTTGAAACTTGGAGGGATGGTAGTACTCACACTCACAACGTGACCAAGGCTCGCCAAAATCGGCCTGATGGGGCGCTACAGCGATCAAAAGTACTAAATCACTCATAACTCCTAAACCGCCAGTCGCAGACTTGAGTGTCTTTGGAATCCTTGGATCAGATTTGACCGTGAGCAAAACTTTTGGGTATTTCGGATTTTTAGCAAAACTTTTGTGAAGTATTCCTAGGTTTTTACCTGATCACAAGCAAACCAGTGCAGAAAGATTCTCTGGAGTGTGAATCAATAATTATCCCCAAAAAAGTCGAACTTTTGACTCACCTTCGCAAAGGGACGCCAAAACGTTTGAAACTATAACTCCTGAACAGAATGAGATATCTTCGCCAAACTCAGAACATTTATGTAAGAGCTCAATCTGAGGTCGCAGGACAAAAATCGTAAAGCTTGGATACTTGGTGGCACTATAAGAGGGAAAAACATAAAAGTGGCTATACCTACGCAACCGTTTGTCCTATTAACATTTGTATCTCAAAAAACATGCCCGCCATCGGCCAATGAAGTTTGTGCACCTATTAGACATGGTTAACAGAGGCTGGTCGGAACAAAACTGGGTAAGCCTGTTTGACTCATGGCCCCGAAGGTCTGTGAGAAGTTTTAAATAAATCGGCCACTGGGAGGCGATAACGCGTTTTTCAAGGGTATAAACAATTGTGCATTATATGGTTTTTCACATCATATGACAGGTGATAAACAAGCATGCAAAGTTTTAAAGGAACACTCCACTTTTTGAGCCTATTTCCAAAAAAAGTGGAGTGTTCCTTTAAGGAGATCTGACCACAGCTGGCGCTATCCCTGGTGAAAAAAACAGCTAAAACCAGCCTAGGCTGGTTGGCTGGTTTAAGCTGGAAGTAGCTGGTTTTAGCTGGTCTCCCAGCCTGGCCATGGTGGTCAGGCTGGTTTTAGCTGGTGGTTTCCCAGCCTGACCAGCTAAGACTAGCCTGGCCAGCCTGGAAAAGTGGCCAAAACCCCTATAAAACCAGCCTGCTGACCAGCTATGGCCAGCTAAAACCAGGCTGGTTGACCAGCTAAAACCAGCCAACCAGCCTAGGCTGGTTTTAGCTGTTTTTTTCACAAGAGATAACAGTCATAAACATTACTAAATGTTAGAAGTGTTTGGAAAAAAGGCTTGCTTCATAATGCCTTTTTTCATATGTGCTGAAATGCCTTAAAGCGTTTGAACCCAGCTATATTTTTTAATTAAATTTCATTTTTAAATTTTCTCATTTAATTTTAAAGTTTAGGTAATTTTGTTGTGCTTTGTTATTATTATTATTTAAATATCTATATAGTTTTTATTTAGTAGCATTTTAAGTTTTAGTTTAATTTTATTTAATTTAGTACTTCAACTTAAACCAATGAGAAAGGTTTGGAAAGCTTTTTAAAATTATTATTATTTTATTTCCAGTAGTTATTTTTTGTATTTTTTGCATTAGTTAACAGTAGTGACCCTGATCTAAGGATGGGTTGATTTGGTATTTGGTGTGAACTACTGAACAGTCTAAATTAGAGCGGTAGGAAGTTGGCTGTTGGCCAGAGAAGCACAGGGAGGCCAGTTAGGGCGAACTCCACTCTAACTATTTACAGTCCTCTTGGTGTGACACGACTGAGGATGCATAAGGATGAACATGCTATCTGACATAATGTGATCAGAGGCCAAAAGACCTAACTTGTATAATCTGTAATATAATATATAAAATATAATAAAACATAAAATAGAAATACCCTACTGTTTAAAGCAACTGTTCAAAGCTGTATACATTGTGCAGCAAGAGTCCCCCTAGTGGATCCTAAGGTGAAGTGTCTTCACATGTGGCTTGAAAATTTCTATTACAACTTGACAGTGGATTGAGAATACAAGGTATTTTAGATTATTACTGTTCAGCTACTAAAGAGATTGCACAGTGGTCTGATCCTAGACGCCTGAAGCTCTTTTAACAATATGATTTTAATAGTTATATTTTATTAAAGAATTAGATTAGCAAACAAATCAAGGACCATATTTTTACTGGGAACATAGTGTAACACTTTGTATTATCAGTTGTCGGCTTTACATCCTTAATCTAATCCTGTATAGCAGCTATATATGGGCAGGGATGTTCAGTAGATTTCTCTATATGCTGTGTCACTATAATTTAAAAATAAAAAAAGCTCTGTCAGTCTCGGCAGTCTGCCTGCCTTTGCTCTGCAGTCATGGATCAGGTTTACAGGTCCTGTGGGTGAAAGGACATACTGAGAAAATTGTACATTTTTTATTTGATGTACCGTAAATCAGTTAATTTGAAAGACTTATACAATGTGTACACATGCTAAGATGCTTTTATGCAAAATAAATGATATATGCTCAAGAAATTAGATAAAAGGAGAGTAAACACAGAAAACATCTGCTAAAGAAATAGAACGCTGGTTATTTTGGAAGGCACCCAGAAATCATTAAAATCATCTGGATCTTACTACTTTATCTTGTTGTGGGTTTCATTAATAACTTTCATTTAGCATTACTACATGATATAATACTAATTAGATCATTAGTTTAATTTAGTCTGCTGTATAGTGTGATATATGAAGGTATGGCATGAAATAAATTAATCAAAACAATTAATCAAATAAAATGCATGAAACAATACATACATACATAGATAAATAAAGTTACTGCTATAAGCATTATTTTAATTAAATATCCAAATTAATCCTATATAATAGCTTTTATTTATGCAAAATTATATTGATACCTGATATTGAGTCTAAAGTGTTGGATCAAACATCTGCAATCTGCACATGTCCTATAACCTTTCTAATTTCCTTTCTTCTCTGTGTTCACAGGATAGAGTTTGTGCAAAAAAAAATGTCACCTGTTTTGCTTCTGGCAGACGTCTCACTTACTGGAGCACTAAAACTGCCAGATGAGATCTGTATACCAGGCTGAGAACATGTATGTGATCTCAAAATAGAGAAAGGAAAAAACATTTACCAGTTGAAATGCTATAAAAATGCGATGCCAGATTTGTATCCAATGTCATGGCTGTATGCTGCCATTCTGCTAAGTGTGAAGTCCATCCAAGAGATACTGTCATACTCATAAAACTAGAGCCAGGCCTGTGGGGGCTCAGGGAAACCCCAAAGGTACTGTACAAGTAGAGGAACAGTCAACCAAGTCGTAATGCAACTGGCAAGCTCCTGTTGCATGGCTGACTGCATTTCAGTCCAAAACTCACTTAGTGAAAGATACTTGGGAATAAACCTTTAGTGAAACGTGTGGCTGTCAATATAGTACATTTTACGGTTAGCGCTATGCTGAGCATTGTAGCATTCTTTAAAATCATTAAAAGAAAAAGTGGCAATGGAGAGCATACCACCATAAAACAGATGGTGTGGCTTTACACGCAAACATCCATTCCTAGAATGCCATGTGGATGCAATGTGTTTAGTGAGCTTAAAAGGAGACAAGTATTATTATAGTAAAGTTGCTAAGCTGACAATCAGTATTTGCTTAAGCAATTTTAAAGTTTAAAAATCATTATCAGGTCCTATTGAGAAGCTCGTTTTTGCTTTGCTAATATGGCTGTCTCATTTTGCAGTCAGAACACTCTCAAGCATTAAATCCAGGTCATCACAATAATGTTTGTCATTTATAATTCATTCACTATCAGTCTGAATACTATTTAGGTTTAGAACCTCAATCGTGTACAAATAACATCAAAAGAACATTCCGAGACTTTTGTTCTACGACCGTTTTCTCTTAACATTACGAGAATCTCAGTTGTGTACAAATAACAACAAAAAAACATTCAAAAATTCTGTTCTAAGAATGTTTTCTCTTACCATTACAAGAATAACATCAAAAGAATGTTCTGAGAATGTTGTTCTAAAAATGTTTTCTCTTACCATTATGAGAACCTCAGTCGTTTACAAATAACATAAAAAAGTTCTGAAAATGTTGTTTTAAGAATGGTACTCTTACCGTTACGAGAACCTCAGTTGTGTACAAATAACATCTAAAAAACTATCAGAGAATGTTGTTCTAAGAAGGTTTTCTCTTACCATTTACGAGAACCTCAGTTGTGTACAAATAACATTAAAAGAACGTTTAGAGAATGTTGTTTCTAAGAATGTTTTCTCTTACCATTTACAAGAACCTCAATTGTGTACAAATAACATCAACAGAACATTTTAAGAACGTTTTCTTTTACCATTTACAAGAACCTCATTTGTGTACAAAATACAAATAACATCAAAAAAGTTTGAGAATGTTGTTCTAAGAATGTTTTCTCTTACTATTACAAGAACCTCAATCGTGTACAAATAACATCAAAAGAACATTTAGAGAATGTTGTTTCTAAAAAAGTTTTCTCTTACTATCAAATAACATCAAAAGAACATTTTAAGAATGTTTTCTCTTAACATTAAGAGAATGCACATCAACCATTAATAACGTTATTAGAGCATCCTATAAACATTATCTTAAGCATGTTCTGTCCTAGCCTTAACCTTAAATACCTTTGAAAAAACGTTAATGAAAGTTGTGGGAACATTCCCTGTTAGCTGGGCACCATGTGCGTGACAACTTTAGGGTGAGTAAATGATGACAGACAGCTTGCAAGGTCTCTTTCTGCATGTCAGCATGGCATTGGGAAAGACCTGGAGCTCGTGGGGGGGGGGCTTTTCTAATTTTCAGCAGCACAAAATCGCTGTTGTTGGATAAAGAGTACATGAAATCCACAGTGTGAAGTGTCCAACTCTTTGGCATGATACATGAGTGCTGTTACACAACTGATCCAAGTCTTGGTGATCTCATTGTGCAGGTCTAGGTCTCTCTCTGGCTTCTTGCCACTTTTACAGGCCCCCAAGGGGCATATCAACCATCAGCACAAGGGGAATTCGCAGCCTGGCAAGATAGGCTGCTCAATTAGCGCCTTCATGTATTTCTTAGACATGGAAGTGGAGCAGGCTATGGCCACATCCCTCACGTGCAGGGGGAATCGTGGGATAGGAGAGACAGGTGTTGCGTAAGACCTCATTTCATCTGCGTGTAAATCAGACGGTGAGGAAGAATGCCCAAATGTGCTTTAAATGTGTTTGTTTTGTGGGTGCCTTCAGATTTATGGCTAATGATGTGATCTGGGCCGAGGTCACCTCAGGGTGTCCATACATGCACACACAAACATTCCAGCCTACACACACACACACACCCATACACACACACTTGGTGTTGAGTGATTGATGCTAGGGAAGAGAAGGGGCGGGAACTGAAACTGGGGCGGCCGTCTTGGCTGAATCTGAGAGTCCCATCGGCATGCTTCCATCACAGCTGGTCAGCTGGAAATAGATGGAGATGCAACTAAACCCGAGAGACGGGAACAGCGCAATCTGTGTCCTCGCTTATGGAAGACACAATCAGCTTTAATTAGGGACAGCTTTTGAAAGGTATTCCCATCATGCAAGTCCCTCATTGTATACGTCTAATGCTCTGATGACAATGCCGCTGGCAGATCAAGAGCAATTGATGATACATCAAACAAGCTGTAAATCTATCAAGAGAGGCTTAGTGAGAAATCTCAGTCTGTTACTGAGAACCTTGGCGTGGAAAAAAGCATCTCAAAATAAAACTGGGCGTGTTTCAGACATGTAATGATTTAAATTCTGTATTTGCAACACATTGCTCACTTATCAGCTTCTTAATCATTTCTTTTAACTACCACCTGACATATTTAACAAGTATTTATGTGCAAAAACACAGGAATGAACAAATATCTCACTTAAAAATATAAATTCTGTCATTATTTATTAATTCACCAAATTACCTTAATTTCCAAACTCGCATGACTTAACTGTTTTTGTGCATACAATGAAAGAGAATGGGGGCCAAAACATCAGACCCCACTAAGTTTCATTGCATTAAAAAGAAATAAAGAAACAAACAAGCATCTTTTTTAAATATCTAATTTGGAGTACATAATAACAGAATCTATTTAAAAATGGGTGTATCTATCATCATTATTTTCAAATGGTACTATGTGACAAAAACAGTTGTGTAACAAAATGCATGCAAAAATAATTACAAAACAAAATGCTGTTTAAATGTTTCAGAACATGTTTCTAGAAGTATTTCCCAAACGCATCAGCTACAGTCAAACCAAAATTTATTCAGACACCTTCAACATTTCTCACATTATTAAAGTTTATTCACTATAGTTTAGACAATGGTAACAAAATATGACAAGAACTCAAGAGTTAAACTGTGTCAGAACAAATTCATTCATCAGATAACTTTGACAGGAAGGTATACTGCCCTCCAAAAGTTTGGAAACGCCCTAGAAAGTAGGGTTTTGGACAATATTGGCATGAATCTTTTTTTATTTCAAATAATTTTGCACTGAAAAGGCACAACACAAACTACGTAAACATTTTTTATTACATAAACAGTTTATACATAGGAAAAACCTACATTTTTTGATTCATCAAAATATCCACTATTAGCAGCTATTACAGCTCTGGGAATCCAAGCTGTCAGTTTATTCAAACATTGACTTGATTTATTGTCCAAAACCACACTTTGCCAGGGGTGTTTCCAAACTTTTGGAGAGCAGTGTATGTAACAAAACATGATCATGGTCAAATTTTGGTCCCAAATTTTATTATTTATATTTATATTAGAGTTTTTGGGTATATTATGTCATAGTTTACTTTATTTTGCTATCCTCACATAGATAAATGAACTATAGCGTCCTCTGGCCAATAGTAAAAAAAATATCAAAAAATATATCTGGTGTCTGAATAATTTTTTGTTTGACTGTACCTCTAATCTCATTAGAAATGTGCAAAATCTATACTTTTAGGAGTACAACAACTTATTTACCCACAAAAGGATCATAGTAATACTTATACGTACTTTTGAAAGTAAATGATAAGCAAAGTTGCATTTTTTATCCCTAAGCTCATGTTGAATTATTTAAAAGAGCTGTCGTATGTTCCATAAAAGTCATGGAAAGAGAGAATAAACACTCACCAACAATGAACAAGCACCATTAAGTTGGTTTATCCATTCATATAACACTTTTTTGGTCCAAAATCAGCAAAAACAATGCCCTTGTAATGATACATGCATTTACATAGTCATTAAAGCAAGAAATTGTGTATTTTTTTGCTATTAATGACCCTGGACCACAAAACCAGTCATAAGTTTTCTAGTGATGTATGGTTTGTCAGGATAGGCTGAAGGTTCAGAAAATCTAAATGCCCACCTTTAAAGCTGTCCAAATGAAGTTCTTAGCAATGCATATTACTAATCAAAAAGTTCTGATATATTTATGGTAGGTAATTTACTAAATATCTTCATGGAACATGATCTCTACTTAATATCCTAATGATTTTTCAAAAATGTTGACCCATACAATGTATTTTTGCCTATTGCTACAAATATACCCATGCAACCTAAGACTGGTTTTGTGGTCCAGGGTCACATTTGTTAAAATGTACAGATTTAAATCAATATGACACCAAATAATGGTATATTCTGAATCACATTAACTCACCAGGTCAAATCTGTTCTCGGTCCATTTTAAAGGCATTTCTAATATCATATGGCTCCAGACGCTCTTCAATGCACCTGATTAACATATAAACACAGACAAAGAAAACAGTGTTATTGAGAATATAAAAAGTCCAGCCCCGATCCCCCTCAAATCCCTGTCACTCAGGAAGCATGGCCTTCCTGCAAACAAGAGGTACTATGGAGCGGGACAAGGCCACAGGGGCAGGTAGTGGGCTGGAAGGATGTTTTTGTCATTGCTTTAGCCCCTGGTTGGCAGCAACACAGGCAGGCAGACGTCCATCCTCAGGAAAAGAGCCTGCGGAGGAAGTGAAGCTGACGTCACGGCCGTGCACAGGCCGCCTGTTGTAGATCAGCACGTGCGCGAAGACAAAGCTATCGGTAGAGTCACGTAAACACAAAAACAGGTGGACTTCATTTTATTGTGCTTCAATGCTGTTCTGTCTTTGATCTGAGTGGAAAATAAACATATTTCTCAAAGCAAAATCCTTTACAGAATCTATTTCACGGCTTTTAAATCAAATTGTGTAGGTGTGTAGGCACACGTCCAATAATGACTGGGAAGCAATAACAGGATGTTTATGAAGATTTTCACTTTAAGTGAATGAAACATAATGGTAGAACCAAATATAACCTGCTGATATCATGATTAATATAAATCATTCAATTTGTGTGTGTGTGTGTGTGTGTGTGTGTGTGTGTGTGTGTGTGTGTGTGTGTTTAATCCAATAGATTGTGAGGTGCTTTACTCAAGTAACAATTACAAGATGTACTTCTGTGACCTGGAGAGGTCAGGTGGTGTAAAGGACACAGCTGCAGCTGACATACAAACACTGGTGGTTTTTGACATCATGACATCACGTTCAGACCACAGGTTTTGCTTTTATAATCAGTGTAGATACTGTTGCAAGTAGAGGCCTCGGGATTTCCTCAGATCTGTTGAGAAATGGCTATCACAGACATTTTGGCTGCCTCTGATATTTCAACTGCCATTAATGCATGTAAAGGTAAAGTATGAATGATGCTCCAATGAACAATACTTCAGATCCAAATGTTTTCTTCAGCTTTCTTCAGTGTTTTTCAGCTTTGTAATTTGTCTTTTTAAATCTGACTCTTGCAGCAAAGGATTCTTTCAGCCCAAAGACATTTTTTGCAATGGTGGGCTTGTCGAAAAAGTCTCCTCCTGAGATAGAGAAGGTCTTTAAAATGTTGGACCAGGACAAGAGTGGATTTATTGAACAGGATGAGCTACAGTTGAGTAATTTGCTTGATTACTTGTTTCTAGGGCAGATTGAGTGACTGTGTGATATGATTGGAATTGTGTCTTTCAGCTTTTTACATTTTTGATTTGAACTGAAACTGTTTTGTTATCTTAAAGCAATCCACTAAGAAAAAACGATAATGCATTGCAGTGTACAGTGTACAAATACAACAGGCCTGGTACACTGTAAAAAGTTTTTACCAGATTCAACTTAAAAACAAAGTTCAGCAGCTGCCTTAAGTTTTTAAGTAAAATCAGCTTAAAACTACACGTCATTTTAAATTATTACAATCAAAATGAGTTGATTTAAGTTGAAATGACTTAAGTTGATTTAACTTAACATTTTAAGGCAGCTGCTAAACTTAGGATTTTAAGTTGAAACTGGTGAAAACTTTTTACAGTGTAGTAACAACACAATATTACAATAATGTTAATAGTCCTCAGAATTCATTTTCAATGCATTTAATAACTGATACACAAAAATGGCAGCAGTTGCGTTTGTTAAACAAAACAGAAAGCTAGTCCACTGTGATACAGGAGACATAAAAGTAGTGTCGGTCTTAGTTACCTGGATTATCGCACTTCAGCCCAAATTCACTTATTGTATTATGACTCTTTTGTATTTTCTAGGTTGTTTCTGCAGAACTTCTCTAAAGGGGCTCGTGCACTTACAGCAGCTGAAACCAAGGCCTTCCTCATGGCTGGAGACATGGATGGGGATGGGAAGATCGGCTGGGAAGGTTGGTATCTAAAATACTTAGATTTTTATAAATATGATAAACAATGTATAAATGTAAAAATGTTAATCTACATCTCATTTCCTGTAGAATTTTCAGCCCTTGTTAACGCTTCCTGAGACCAGCTGTGACTGTCAAACATGGCCAAGAAAAAAGGAGTTTTGCCACTCGGGTCTTGTCTGTAGTTTTCAAAACTGAATTGTGGAGGATTGTGCTCTGTTTTGTATGGTTTACTGTAATGTTATTGTATGAACTTAAAAAGCACAAAATAAAATATTTCAACACTATTTCTTGCATCTGCATTGTGTATATTTTGCAAATAAGTTATCTTGAATAGATCTATTTTTAATTGTTAATTTTTTATTCATTTGTGAATTTTACAATCCAAACTAAAATAATTTTGCAGCTGTTGGGTAAACAAGCTAATACATTAAAACTACAATGGCATGTAAAAAGTACTGCAATATTTTTAATCACTGGGGTAGAAGGTTTATATTATTTTGCATACTTCTGGACATTCTGTGCATTGGTCATCACAGGCCTATTCATTAAGGTATTAAGTAAACAGCCTCCTTTAGACACAAAAGCTTAAGCGTTTTAACATATTTGCCAGTAATCTGAAACTCTGAAACTTTTGCTCCTGCTCAAGCCTCCAGCTGTCCCAGAATCTGCTTAGCATCATCTTACTGCATGTAAGAAATATATATGGTACAGACTGTAAATGGATTGACACCCCCTCCCTCCTCAAGAAAAAAACATAAAACAATATTCTTACACATTTCTTTGGTGAAAAATATCTTAAATGGAATTAAATAATAATTTGCAACAACTATGAAGAATCCTAATGATATAACAAATAAATCCTACTGGATTTCCTATACTAAATTATAATATATAAAACGCAAAATAGGAATTTAAATTTATCCAGCAGGATCTTAAGTGACTCATTCTAATGGGATTCCTGCTTGACTTCAATAAATGGTTTTAAAGACTGATACCACAAGACTAAACAGATAAAACATGGCAGATTTTTTAATTATGAGAATTATGGCACGAAGAATTACTTTACATTTAAATGACATTGCACACATTTCATGCAAACACTTAGAACATACAGTATGTGCATTAGGATGTCCCACCTATGTTTCCCATAAGGACTCAGAGCATCCCCTTTTCGAAAGGATAAAAATAGAGCTATATGACTAGTGGACACATTTTTTTGAAACTTTAGCCAACCTAAGCAAATGGTGTCCGTTACAACCCCAGAGACAAAAGTATAAAAGCCAGGCCCATGGGTGCTTGAGTAGTCATCTCACATCTTTGGAACAGTTGCCAGCGCAGCGCAAAGGTGAGTTTTCCAGAGAAGGATGAGGATCGTACACCAAGGGTTGATGAATTTCTCTTATCACCATGGAATATAATTAACAAGAAATGGAGGCATAAAATAAGGATGTAAACGGACTTGCAGCAAGACTGAAAATTGCGCAAATACATCTCTTCAATTAACCAAACCAAGGACCATACTTTTTACTTACTTTCTTGAGTTTTTGGATGACTTTTTGGGTGTTTTTCATTTGGAAATCTTTTTTTAACTGTAGGAGGAAGTTTAACTCTAATGGGAGAATTGACAGGAATTATGAAAGGGGTTATTTGATGTTCCAGTTAATGTGATGTTACAATAACTTAGTCCAAATGCAATGTCAGAAACCTTTCTGTATCTTAATGCATCACCATCTTGTTTGGGTCTAATTTTCAGACAAATCAAAATGGCATTTGCTGGAATTCTCAAGGACGAGGATGTTGCCGCAGCCCTCCAGGACTGTGCTGGTAAGACACATCTTCTATAACTCGCCACAGAAAAACGATAGATTATTGTTTTTATTTGCTGATTTTTAATATGGTTTCTATTTAATGTCATTCCAGCTGCTGACTCCTTCAACTACAAGAACTTCTTCGCCAAGGTTGGCCTGAGCGCCAAGTCTCCCGATGACATCAAGAAGGCCTTCTTTGTCATTGACCAGGACAAGAGTGGCTTCATTGAGGAGGATGAGCTGAAGTACGAATGAACTCACTCTTATGATTTTATATTATATTATACCATAAAGGCATCTTTTCTCATTTTCTTTTTCATTCTCCTCAATGTTTCCAGACTGTTCCTGCAGAACTTCTCCGCTGGTGCCAGGGCACTGACTGATGCTGAGACCAAGGCCTTCCTCTCAGCTGGTGACAGCGATGGTGATGGCAAAATCGGAGTTGATGGTACTTAATCTCATATTCATAATATTTATGACTTTATAGTACTGAGGACACAAAGCATAGCAATTACGGTTAAACTATGGACTTAAAAAGTCTTTGTTATAGAACATTTTCAGTGATTGCTTAATAAGTCGTTGTCATCTCTTATAGCTTTTGATTTTGTAGCTACATTTATATTTAAAGCAAGTCAGCAAACCAACTAGCTAAACCAATAGACCTAATAAAAATGCAGTAAATCTCTTGTAATAATGTCATGATGTCAAGATAGAAAACCTCTAAACTTTAAGCTGCTTGAACTGAATGAATGTTAAAACTCACAATGCCAGACTTTAATTGTTTTTTTCTATGTCTTTCCACAGAGTTTGCTTTGCTTGTAAAGGCCTAAGCATTCATGGACCCTTGTCTTTGGAACCAGAGCTTTGCTTACCTATCATCTTTTTTATATTTATTTATGAATGCCCTGCAAACTCCTCCTTACAAAGAACGCACGTTCAATGTCTTGAAAAGCTATTTATTATTAATGTTGTTTCATTGCATTGTATTGTTCTGTAAAAAACCTTCTGTGTGCAAACTTACAATCTCTTTTGCACTTTAAGGAAATAAAAATACATTTGATGTAAAACAACATTGTCTGCTCAATATTTTCCTTTCAATGTTACATAGGAGTGCACTGAATTAAATCCTAACTTTTACAATTCAAGTGTTCAAATCTTACTTTAAAATTATGGAAATATCTGTAGGGGAAGCACAGGCATTAACACTTGATTTTAGTAAGCAATAGTGTAGGCATCTACACTCTTAAAAATAAAGGTGCTTTAAAAGGTTCTTCACAGCGATGCCATAGAAAAACCTGTTTTGGTTAAAAAAAGAACCATTCAGTCAAAGGTTCTTTAAAGAACCATTTCTTTCTTACCTTGGTAAAGGTTCTTTATGGAACCATTTGCACAAAAAAGGTTCTTCTATGGCATTGTGAAGCACCTTTATAATCAGTTTTTAATGTAATCATGTAATGGTCCCTGTCCAACACAGGGGCTCACCAGGAGGATTTGTACACATGCTCAAATGAATGTCCTCACAATCAACAGGAAGTGAACCAATGAGCCTTGTGCAGACTAC